>NW_026692320.1:0-180491 GCF_021218885.2 Marmota monax | reverse complement strand
TGCATCTGCGGGCCTGGAACAGTGTCTGCGCCTGGCCCATCCCTCTAATGGGCTCCCTGATATTCTCTCTCTCTCTCTCTCTCTCCCACCCTCCCTCTCTCACTGTCTTTTCTCTCTATTGCTCTCTGTTTCACATGCTCCCTCTCCTTTCTTCTCTCTCATTTCTCTTTTGTCTCATTCTCTTTCTCTTCTTTCTTGTCTCTCTCTTCTCCCTCTGTCTCCTGTCTCTCTTTTCTTGCCCTCTCTGTCTTCTCTTTTTTTCTCTCTCTTGCTTTCCCTCACACCCTGTCTGTCCCTCTCCCTCCCCCATCTCTCTCCTTCTCTCCCTGTCCCTCTCTTCCTCTCTCTCTCTCTCCCTCCCTGTCTCCTCTCCTGTTCCTCTGTCCCCTGCTCCTCCTCCTCTCCCCCGTCCCTCCTCGCCTTCCCTCTGCCTCCCGCTCTGGTCACCATAAGCAGAGGATTCAGGGAACTGCAGCTGATGGTTTGGATTAAGCCACAGGAACTGAGGGTGACCAGACCTGTGGGCCAGCGGGAGGGAAGGGAAGTGGAACAACTGATATAAAAATTTGGCTCTGATTCACCCGAAATTGGACACTTCAGGCTTTAAGTGGAACACACTGGGAACTGGGTCGGGGGCAAGCCACATGGGTCATGGACATAGACATGTAGTGACACCCAGCATATCCACACCACACACCAGCCCTGGGACACCCAAGTCTCTAAGCACACTCACGTCACACTGGCAGCTATGGGACATGTCCCCACCACAGTGCTCTCCTACAATAGAGGTAGCAGCAGACCTACACACATCTCTCTCTCTCTCTCTCTCTCTCTCTCTCTCTCTCTCTCTCTCTCTCTCTCTCACACACACACACACACACACTTCCCAAAGCATGAACACACTGCATGACTCCAGTTCTCCAGTTTGCCGCCACACAACACATACCAAAAGTACGTGACAGTAACAGCGAGACAGACACCCTTGTGGCACCCAGCAGTTTCCAACAGTGAACTACACACATGTCACCACCTCCCCGCTCACCGCTCCCTGGCCACATGCACGCACACACATGCACGCATGTGGGAAAGAACTCCCCTCTCCCCGCTCCTGGCTGTCCCCTCCCTGTGCTTCCCCGGGGCTGGGCTGTGCCATGCTGGCCTTGGTACCCAGTCTCCAGAGCTCGCTGAGCTGGGGTGCCATTTCCTGGAAGGCTGTGGTTTGGCCTCAGCTGATCAAACCCACGCTCGGAGGTCCCCATTGAACGGCAGCTCAAGGGTGGCTGCTGTCTTCCCCAGCAGCTTGCTGAGGCCGGATACCCCACCGGGGAGGGCTGATGGGATGGAGCTGAGTGGGTGGGACCAGGCAGGGTCCAAGCTGAGTTGGGGTGAGGGGGCGTCCAGGATTTAGGCTGCTGGGGTGGGGATGGGGGAGCTCAGAAGGCCTCGCCAGCAGGGGCCGAGACAGAAGCTGAGCCCTGAGGTGAGGGGGTGCTGTGGCAGGTAGGTGGGGGGACAGAGGGACAGGGTGGAAGGAGAAGCTGCAGGCTCCTCGAGGCTCTCACCAGAGGAGGATGACAGCGACAGCGACTGGGAGGCGAGACAGGGTGAGCCAGGGCTGTGAGGTGGCCCAAGACAACGTTTTGAAATGACAGCTTCAGGGAGAGGCTGGAACAGCAGACAAAGAAACGTACTCAGAGGCGAAGTGGTGACACCCAGCACTTCCCCACCACACACCAGCACTGGGACACCCAAGTCTCCAAGCACACTCGCATCACACTGCAGCTATGGGACATGTCCCCACCACAGTGCTCTCCTACAAAGGGGGCACATTGTAGGCACAGGGCACCTGGTTGCCCAGATGCTGCAGTGGAGAATGAGACATTAGTCAGGAAAAGAAGACCCACTGATAAGAACTGAAGGTGTGAAGCACTTGGCCATTACCGTGTGAAGGAAGAGTGGACCATCAGTGAGGACAGGTGTGAGAAAGGAGACTAATGGGGACAGCAGCCAGGCCTCAGACGCAGGGCCTGTGTGCATCCCACAGGCAGAGGGTGCCAGAAAGATGTGCAGCTCTTTCAAACTCCCAACTCGGACAAAACCCTCCTCTGACTCTGGGTCATCCAGAAGGATGGGATCCACAGTGCCCTGTGATAGGTGGGGAAGGATCAGCCTGGTCAAGTCAAGTTCAGGTCTCAGTAGGACCAAAAGGTGGGAGGACAAAAAGGAGGGAGGCCTTTGGCATTTTGGGTCATCACCTGGTTCAAGATGTCTCCAGACAGTTGACTCAAACCCCATAAGTGACATACATACATGTGACACAGGCCAAGGGACATAAATGCACTCTCCTGTCCCTTTCCTCACAAGCAGAACACAGATAGTCTCAGAACTGAGATTTAAATCTATGTCCCCAGCCACCCCTGAACCACCAAATACTTTGACAATGTTATCTGCAAGGGGAAATCCCCAGAGTTGGGTGTTGACACAGTCTCCAAGGACTAAGCCTCACCTCCCTCCCTCTCTCCCTCTCTCCCTCTCACCCACACATATCCAGCATTTTCCAGTTCCGAAAGCATGAACTCATTCAAGTCCAATAATAACCCTGTGAGACTGGCAGAGCAGGGAGGATTAACCTTATTTTCAGATGAGGCAACAGAGACCCAGAAAGGCAAAGCAATTAGCAAGGTCACACTGCCAGCAAGTGCACCCACCACTTCCAAATCCAGCGTCTGGGTTACCAGTATGCCTGGGCCCCTTAATCTTACAATGTGGACTCTGGGGGAAGAGACTCAGATGTCATAGTGAGGTGGGGAGCATCCCCCCCTGGGAAGGTGCCTGGTAGGGGATTCAGGCATATCTGCTTTCTTCTGAAAGGGATAGGAATATGGGATCGAAGACAAATGCTTCTCGAACATCTGTATATCATGGGCCAAGTAGTGTGTTAGGTACGTTGTGTGTATTATCTCATGTAATCCTGATAAACTCAGTAAGATAGTCTCTCATTTTACAGAGGAAGAAACTGAGGTTCATAGAGTGGCATTTCTAGGCCTGAAGTCATACAGTGAGTAAGTATTGGAATTAGGACTTGGCCCTGCTTATGACTCTAAAACCCATGTTTTGAGGCAAGATTCTGTTTCCCCTACCCTCTCCATGTGACCAGCTGCCTAGGTACCCTTCCTCTTGGTACAGAAAGTTTGTCCCTGCAAAGGCTTTAGTGAGTGGCCTTCAGAACTGAGGTGAGGGCCTAGAAAGGGGAACTGCAGGGGAGGCAAGAGCTCTGAGAGTTTGTGGGAGAAATCAGATTCCTCTTGGTAAGTGTCAGCAGGGTCCTCCTCCCTCTTTTCTTCCTCTTCCCCTCCTTCTGAGGGCAGCCTGCCAGGGGAATGGAAGCAATGTCCCTGGAGGGTGGCCACTTGGCAGATGCAGGGCCAGAGGCAGCGCCACAGAGGCCCACATCCCAGGTCGCCTCCCACTCAGAACCACAAGAAATTTGTACAAGAACTCCAGCATTTCTCCAAACCATGAGGCTGTGTTGCCTGTGGCTTCCCTGACCTCCTCTTCTCATCTCCTTCCTGTTGGCCTTGAAGATGGATCCCAAGTTTTTTCTAAATATTTTTTTAGTTGTAGATGGACAGAATATTGATTTAGTTTTTTATGTGGTACTGAGAATCGAACCCAGGGCCTCACATGTGCAGGCAAATGCTCTACAACCAAGCCACCACCCCAGCCCACATCCCAAGGTTTTAGAAGACAAATCTACTTCCTGTCCCTGCCTGGAAAGGTAAACGTTCAGACTCCCAAAGCCATTCATCATCCTTCCTTGACACCAGTGGGGGCCTTCTCTTGTTCTGAGCCATCTCAAAGGCAAGACATTCCATAGCCTTCCTGACATCACCTTCCAGTGTTGCCTGCCTCACCATCATGAGGCTCTTCATAACCCCTAACTTGAGTCCCTGATGCCAATTCTTCTCCGTTTCACTTTAGTGGAAATGGGGGACACCACTTCCTAAATTCAGACAGCCCCAATAACAAATGAGATCAGGGGAACCCAGCTTCTCTTTTGAATACCAACAGCTGCACAGGATCTGTATTTATTGGCCCCATTTTCCAATTCCACAGAGATTGTGAAACATGGAAAGTAAAGTCAAAGTAAGATGGAGGGTATGACAAAAATCACTGGAGGAAGAGGAAGAGGGATGATAAGAGGCATAGGAAGTGAACTTCTCAGATCCTCAGTTATCAGATCATCACCATCATTGCCCTCTGTAATTGCTCTGCTTGTCATCACCACTGCCACTACCATCTCTTTCCTCAATGCCATTTGTATTGCTATCACAACCATTAGCATTGCCATTCTCACCTCCAATTCCACTATCCTGACACTGTCTCATTCACTGCTCTCAATGTCCCAGACATCTGTGTCAGTCAGGACCATCAGCACTGCTACTACAACAAGCACCACAGCCGCCATCGTCACCACCTTCATTGACACCATCACCACATCTGCGCTTTTATCCCCATGTCTGTCATCACCACGGTTGTTACTACCTCCATCAGCATTTTCACCCTCATCCTTTCCCTTGTTGCCATTTCTACCTCTAACATCACCGTCATCACCTCCGCCACCGTCATCCCTTCTACCTTCATCACCTCCACCACCAGCATCCTTTTTACCTTCATCATCTCCACCAACATCATCTCCACCAACATCACCTCCACCATCACCTCCACCATCACCTCCACCATCAACACGAACTCTGTCAACATTACCAAGTCCATTAACACCATTACCATCAGCACACTCACCACCACTCTCATCATCTCCATCACTGACTCTGTTGTTATCCTCACCATGACCTTCATCACCACCGCCACCATCAATGCCATTGTTACTGACACTTTCATCACCACCATTGACACTTTCACCATGTTTATTGGTGGTAATCACCGTCAGTCATGAGAATGACAAAAATCATCACTATTTTTTATGATTAATGAGATATATCAGTTTGGCCCCTGCATTCAAAGGCCTAGAGAAAATTGATAGGTTCTAAGACAGAAAATAAAGACAGTGAGGGTCAAGACCCAGAGTGGGGGAGTATGGAGGACTCTGATGTCCACATCAACTATGGCCAAAGAAGGCATCCCTTGCTGGAGTGCAGGTCTATCCTGGAGAGTGCATGGAAGTGGGACAGGACTGCAAACAGTGAGAGCGGTGGCGTCCCATCCAGATGACCCTCAGCAGAGCCTCAGAAGTGACAAGGGCCCATAGTCAGGCTAGATGATGGTGCCCTGAGACATGGAAGCCCCAGGAGAGGGACTGACAGTGGGACAGTGTCCTGGAGGAGAACTGGGGCTAGAGCTAGGGTGTCTGGCTCCCAGATTCTGTTCTGGATTAAGGATCATGTCTCCCGCATATTCTGGCACCCCTGAGTCACCCTGCAGTTCTGGTTCCCTTCCAAGTTCTCAGCTGCAGACATTGGAGGTGGCCCTTAAGACTGGCCCTGTGGCTCTGAGGGGCTCTAAAGGAAGCCTATAGGGGACAGCAGTAGGTGAAGGGGAGGGGGAGGGGCCTTTCTCTTCCCTTCTGTCTCCTCCCCACCCCCTGTTCCCTGCTGCTCCTTGTTGCTCTTCAGCCTCTTGCAGCCCTGCACACTCTCCACCTCCGCCAGCCTGTGCTGCAGCCTGCCTGCCCGCCCTCTCTGGCTCTCCTTCCCTCTCTGGGATAAGCCAAGGTTTGACATGGTCAGGGGAGACCCACAGAGGTCCTTGGGAGAAACTCAGCCTGCCCTGCCAGGGTCTGCTTCTTGAATTTCCAGCTCAACAATCCTCTACCCACTTCGCCCCATTCCTTCTGCTGCTCAGGGGGAAGACAGTCAGTGATTCACCAGCTGCTGCTGGACGCAGTGGCACACACTTGGAATCCCACCATCTCGGAAAGGCTGAGGCAGGAAGATGGCAAGATTGGGGGCAGCTTCAGCCACTCAGTGAGACCCTGTCTTAAACTAAAAGGTACTGGGGGCGTAGCTCAGTGGAAAGTGTCTCTGGGATTAAGTCACAGTATTAAAAAGAAAAGGTCATCAGACACTTCTAGCTAAGTCTCAGCAGCTCCCAGATCACCCTGTGCCTGAAGCTACCTGTGATTTTTGAGTTTCACTTCCCAAGGGGCGTCCCCAGGGGCTACCAATCCTTCTTGACTCATCATCATACAACATTCCACAACAGCAAGCACGTGCACACGCTTGCACTCCCACTCAGACACCGCCATGTGCCCCTGACAGGCAAGCTGCTCCACATCCTAATGATCATCCTCACCATCATCCACTATCTCCTATAGGGCACTCAGCATGTGTCATTCACATAGTAGGAGTTTTATCTACACTGGAGCATTTAAAGCTCCCTACATCCTTGTGAGTTTGGTATTTGAAATGTGTTTCCCTTTTTTTTACAGGAAGCGAAGCTAGGACTTCCATAGATTGAGGGACCAAGATGATACCATGAGAAAGTGCAGAGCTGGGACTCAAGTTAGGGTCACTCTGACTTCTGAGTATGCGCCCCAGATTCTGAATGACTGTGCTTTCCTGCCTGCACCCAACCTCTTGGGGACAAACAGAGCAGCATGTCATGCACACTGCTGCCCACATGTAACACACTCACACTCCATGCCCAAGGTGCAGCCATTTCACACACACGCACACATGTGCACATGTATACACACACAGAGGACACTTTTAGGAAGAATACACTTTGTCAATCTACTCATTTAATAAATATCTACTGTGTGCTGATCTGAGTAGTTCTGCTGAACCTTAGGCACGATGGTCACCCAAGAGAGGCAGGAAATGTCACATCCTGAGTGTCTAGAATATGCCAGACTTTATGCCAAAGGAAGTCTGCGGTCATGGGGACGTGTGCAAGACTGCACATATATGCATGTGCGTGAGCGCACACACACACACACACGCACACACACACACACGGAGCACAGTCTAGGTAGAATTTGTCCTGGGCCTGTCACTGATGGGTCCATGAGACTTAGGGACACTGGGACAGGTGTCTGAGAGTGTACTATTTGATATAGGTTGCTAGGGGAGGTGGAAACGTTGGAGGTTATTGCTCCTACTAGTTCAAAAGAACCTAGACTGCCCAAGTGGGAGGAAGGCCCCAGAGACCCAGCGCTGCTGTCTGCTAATGATTTCTGGTTTGAAGCAGCAGGGGTCCAGCCTGGGGCTGGTATATCCTGCCAGCCTCCACAGGTTCCAGGGCCCAAGCAACCTCTCTGGGCTCCAGGGACCCAGGGACCCAAGGGCAAGGCCAATAAGCAGATACCAGAGTCCTGAGTGTGGAACAGAACATCAATCACCCAGGGAGGTGGCCACTGCACCCCAGCCTAGCAAGGCCATGGGCCCAAGGAGAGGAAGGCAGACAATGCTGTTGAAAGGCATAAATGGTGCCAAAAATCTGTTCTGTGCCTGCTGGCTGGGGAGAGCCTTGGGCAGAGAGGGAGGAGGTGTCCCTGGGCTTGGCAGTGGGCCTTCCTGGCCTACGGAGCTAAGCCAGTTCCTCCTAAGTCCTAATTTAGGAAGAACTCAAAGCCCAAGGACTCCAAGCATGGGAGAATCCCTGGTCAGTTGTTGAGAGCCATGGCCCAGTCAGAATGACGCCTGGCATTTGCCAGAGGGAATGATTGAAAGGTGACGCTGCGAACCATTGAGATGATGATTTGCGTTAAGCTATATATAATTGCTGTGATGCTGGATTGATTGAGTTGTATATTTGACCTTTTTGACTTTGGAGTTCCCGTGAGTTCCTCCCGTGGTTCCAGGAGATTGGATGGAGCCCGGTGGAGGGAGTGTGTTCCTGTGTGGTGTGTGCATTGCCAGTGAGAGTTGGGGAATAAAGAGTTGCTATTTGAATCTACAAGGCTTTGTGGTGGCTCAGTTATTTGTGCCCAGTCAGACTGCGGCAGTCAGCATCACATTCTAGAAAGTTCCTGGAGCTGAAAGTTCAACTCCCAGTCCTTAACCATCCTAGCTGTGTGGCCTTGGACCAGTCACTTCCCCTCTCTGGAGTTGGATCCTCATGTTCACAGTGAATGAGCTGTTGGAAAAATTAAATAAAGTGGAGTAACAGCAGCTAATATTTACTGGGTAATTCACCTATAAACTAGCACAAGGGTTGGCAGACTTTCTTTCTGCCTGGGACCAGAGAATGAACATCTTATGCTTCACAGGCTATAGAATTAATGTTGCAATCACTCATCTCTGTTGTTGTAGCACAAACCAGCCATGGATGATGGGTGAGCTAATCAATATGGCTATGTCCAATAAAACTTTATTTATAAACACAGGGAGCAAAACAACTTGCCCCGCAGTTGTAGTTTGTGGACCATTGAACTAGCCACTGTGCTAAGCACTTTTAACTTATCTCATTTGATTCTCACACAACCCTGGTAAGTGGATACTGTTATTACTCCCATTTAGCAGGTGGAGAAACTGAGGTATCAAGCTAACAAGTAAATTGCCTGCTGTTATACAGCCACGAAGTGGCTGAGCCAGCATTTTAACCCAAGTGGTTTGGCTTCTGAGCCTCTGGTGTTGATCTTTATGGGATACCCTCCCTCCCAGAATAAGAACAATGCTAATTATAAGAACAATGCTAGTCATTGCTCGCATTTGCATGGGACTTTACACATTCCCGAAAGAGCAATCAGGAACACCAGCAGTTTTCCCTCAGGAGCCGCAGTGCACTGGGGTTGTAAGAGTAAAAGAAATTGAAGTTAAAATGTAAAAGACTGGGTATCGTAAAGTTTCTAAGCTGCAAAGCCTGAGTTAAAATGTAAAGGACCAGGTATTGTTAAGTTCCTATGCTACACCCCCAAACCTGAAATTCCTGTAGCTGTTAAAACAATTCCCGGGACTGTCCAGTAGATAAATAACCTAGGACCCTGTGCAGCCTGGCACGTAGGCATTCAGGGCCCAAACCAATCAGTTTGAATGTATCCACGCCCTTAGGAGTGACCTATCACTCCCGCCCAACCTGTTCCCGCCAATGAATGTACTAATCGTGTTTAAGAATTGTTGTTTGATTTTCCCGTGCCTCATGATGATTTGCTCTGATGTATGCAAAGCCCCCCCCCCCCGCCCTCCCCAAAAAGTGTACTTAAACACCACTGAAGCCCCGCTCGGGGCTCTGGGCAGCTCTCCCTTCTTGAGTGAGCACGGAGCCCCAGCGGGCTGGATTGGAACCTCAATAAACCCCTTTTGCTGTTGCATGAGCCGGTGTCTTGGTGGTCTCTTCCTCCGATGTTAGCCGGACCCTTACAAGGTGTCCTCATCGGTTGTACTGTGTCAAAAGTCATTAGTTGCTAATAGTTTTTAAAATGATTTACTGCTGTTTTAATAAACAACAGTTGACCCAACGTTATCCCTCTAATAATGTCCCTCTCACTCCCTTGCTTTCAGATAGATTTCCTGGAAAGAGCACAAAAGGGTGGGGATTTCAGCTACCTTCCCAAGAATGCCTAGAGGATGGCAGTCCAAGGTACACGGCCTATGAGTCACTCAGAGGGATGGCAACCAGTGGTCAATCCAATTTGGTTGCCATCAAGGGTGGGGCATGTGGGATAATTGTGCCCATCAGATAGCTGAAGAAAGCAAGGCCGGAGAAATATAGAGAAGAGCCTGACATACCAAGGCTAGAGTCAGACAGAAGCTATCATCTGTGGGAAGGGGCAAGTATTACATCAGAGAAAAACACGAGGAACCAGACAGAATGCTGTTCAAACCCTGACTCACCCATTCTGTGTGACCACAATGGCTCTCATCTGGCCTCAGTTTCAACATCTGTAAAATGGGGATCTTGGCAACACCACGTCTGATAGTGCTTGTTGTGAGGGTCAAAGGAAACAATAAGGAATGTCTAAGTCTGCTGGAACAGAAGCCTCAGAGAGAAGAAAGGGGAAAGAACAATATTTAAACTATGCACCAGGACAACTCCCAAAGGTACCTCAGAAAAATGACTCTCAACAACTTAGAGATGGAAACAACTATCTCCATTTTACAAAGAAAGAAAACAAGTCCTGCCATCCTCTGGCTAAAAAGCAATGTGGCTAGAGAGTAATGTGGCTAGTCAGACATAGTGACAGGCCTGTGGCTGGGTAGGCTGAGGCAGCAGGATTGCAAGTTGGAGTCCGGCCTCTGCAACTTTTTTTAAGGCCCTGTCTCAAAATAAAAATATAAAGAGTGCTGGGGATGTGGCTCACTGGAAGAGCACCCCTGGGCTCAATCCCCAGTGCTAAAAAAAAGTAAGAGCAAGAAAAGGAAAAGAAAAAAGAAAAGAGGGAGGGAAGGAGGGGAAGAAGGGAGGAAGGAAGGGCAGGGGGAGGGAGGGAGGGGGGAGGGAGGGAGGGAAGGAGAGATATAACAGAACTCCCAGTCCAGAGCACCAGGAGAATTGTCATCTTTCGGTGATGTGAGTGGAAAATCAGATTGAAACACAGAGAGAGTCATACACCCAACAAATATTTATTGAACACTTACTTTGTGCCAAGCATGGACCTCCTCTATGAGGACACAACCCTGATCAAGACACACCCATTCTCCAACATTCAAGAGGGTAACTAAATCAACTCTAGGGTCCCTTCCATGTTATGGTGCCATTCTAACTCTGCCATGATCCTGAGCCAAGTATCTGCTCCTTACCTCGGTCTCCTCTCATTCAAAACCCTTCCCAAGGGAAATCAAAAGGGAAACTGTCTACCCGATGCTTGCCTTTCACCCAACCCTGGTGTCTTGGGTTGATTCCTGCCCAGCCAAGAACAAAGGCTGGAAGGACTGTTTCTCTGGGGCATCATGTGCCTCCCTATAGGGCATGGGGGCTGAGGACCCCAGCCTGTCCTAGGCATGGCCCTATTGAGCTGTCTCTGGAAACAATGATCAGAGGCGTCTCCCCCAAGATCTCCACCAAGGATGGGCATAGGGCGGGCTGGCCTGGGCATTGTTTGGAAGGCACATTTCCTGGTCGAGTTGGCAGACAAGCCCCTGGGATACTGGAGTGGACCCAGGAGGGACAGCATCTTTCTGCCTCTTCTATAAAACAAAGCGACTGTTTCTGTTCCCATCTTCCCTTGCAGGAGGTCTTAGAGCTGCAGAGCAGAACCCTGCCATTCCAGCCACCCAGGCAAGTGCACAGCCTTACTGCCACACAGGAGTCCCTGTCCTGGGCCAGGAGGATGACACCCCTGCTCCCTAGCACAGGCTGCTTTTTATGCACGCAAGGGGTGGGCAAAACCCAGGCAGTGGGACATGTCAGACACTTGTGCCATCAGGGGACAGCAGAAGAGTTCTCCAATTGTCGGCCCAGGAACCGAGGGGCCCTGTGGGTGCACATGCCACTGAGAGGCAAAGTGGCACTCGGGAGGCGGAGTGTTGCCAGCTGCTCAGGGGGGTGGCCTGCTAATGCCCTCTGTGGCAAGCCAGATAGGTGGCCTGCTCTTCTTTCCTACTGGGCCTGAGTGGGGCCATGGGCACAGCTCTGCAGGGAACACAGGGGAGGGGGTGAGTACCAAGGCCTCCCAGCAACCAAGAGAAAAGAGCAAACCCTCAGCAACCAAGGAACTCGCCCCAGCCCCTGCCCACCCAGCCCTGTTCTCCATCACACACGCACAAGCCCTCCACATGGCCACATTTCTTCTGCAACCCCCTCCCCATGCCACATCTGGGAAGGGCCTTGCTGGGCCATTGGGACTCACCTCTGTGTAAACCTCTGCTTTGATCATGTCAGCCACAAGGAGGGAGAGCAGTTGGGAGGGGAAGTGGAGAGGAGAAAAATGGCCCTTTCTCTGCCCCTCCTTGTACACCTCTCTGGGGCTCCAAAGAGTACAGCTGCTTGCAGAAGATCCTCCAGCAACACCTGAACCCAGCGTTCCGAGTCCTGACCCTCCATGGGCCAAGGCTTCAAGGAATCCCACTGTATCAAGTGGAAGGAACTGGGGAATGGGCCCCCAGAGGACAGAGAAGCAAAGAGCCACCTATTTCTTCTCCATCCAAGATATGTAGGTAAATATAACACCCCTCCTATGACAGCCCCTAACTGTTCACAAAGCACTCCCCATGTGCTTCTTCATCTCATCTTCCCCACAACCCTGGGAAGAAGGGACTATTCTTGTCCCCATTGTACAGATGAGTAAACTGAGGTTTCCACAAGCACAGTGACTTCCTTGCTCCAAGTTGTTCAGCGAGGAAGAGGTGGCACCAGGACTTGATGTTAGGCCCATGGGTCTCAAATGTCTCCTTCATCTGTAGTGGAGTACTCGGAGTCTGCACAGGACAAGACTTGGCCTGCAGCAAAATGAGATTGACCTTGCAACATAGTACGTACTTATGGACTCCTTGGTTTCTGAGGTATGGTCATGTTGTGCTGATGCTAGCCTGCCAGGCTTCCGAGCCATCCCCAGTCCTGACAGTTTGTCCGCAGTACCTCTAGCTCTGACCCTGTTCCTTGTACCCCTCACTGGAATGCCACCTGGCTGGCATCAGGAGTTGGGGCCTGGGACTGCCTCCACAGCCCTCAGTTCCTCTGTTGCTCAGCGTATGGCGTGACTCTGGGGCTGAGGGCGGGGGATCTGGGGAGGAAAGCCTGAGTCATCCCCAGGCCAGGAAGCACAGCGCTTGGTATGGTTCCTGGCCTGCTGAGGAAAGAGAAGGTGCATCACGTTACTGAGGCTGGCCTAGGGCTGGGGAGAGGCAGGAGGAAAAGTGGTGTCATGAGCCTATGGAGATGGGGGAACACACCACCAATCAGGTTCCATGGGCTCCATCCAGGGGAAGGACCCATGGAGAACTGGGACCACCTAGAGGGGTGGGGAGTACAGAGAGAGGCCAGCAGGACCTCTATTTGATCAGGCCTGCCTTCCCAAGCCAACTCCCCAGCCGGGCCCTCTCTCCCCGCAGAGGTGTGTGACAGCTGGAGCAGTTCCAGAGGAGGGATCCCCTGAACCCCACAGAGGAAGGGCACCACCTCCCACCTCCTCCCTCCCTCTCTTCCTGTCACATCCTTGGCCACCAGTGTTTCAAAATAGACTGGTTCTTGGCTAGCTGTTGACTTAGGAATCAAAAACGTCAAGTTTCAAATTCATTCCCACAGTTTTAGCTCTCACCTTTCGGCAGACCATTCCATTCCAAACTGCTCCTTTTGAGCTCCTGGCCCAGAGTGGAGAGCCTCCTGCACATGTCCTCCAGGGTGACCCTCAGACACCTCCAGCTCAACTGGTTCTAAAGCAAAGCTCTTCTTTCCCCTCCCCCCCAGCCCCACTCTTAAAACACAATTCATCCTTTAACTCTAGGAATAATGTCACCACCCATCAACTGGACATCATTTTTGATATTCCTCATCTTACTTTGTCCCTTCAACATATATGAACAGGTGGTACCAGGTACTGCCTGAGGATATGGGGGACAGCAGTGAGCAAGTCACAATCCCTGCACCCACTTCAGTTTATAGTCTCATCCAATAAGTAACCAGAAAATCACTGATCAGTTGACAAGAAGTTGAGATGGGTGTAATCTCAGGGGCTGAGGGAACCCAGGAGTATCGGGCCAGGCACAATGGTTCATGTATGTAATCTCAGTGACTCAGAAGGCTGAGGCAGGAGGATGGCAAGTTTGAGAGCAGCCTCAGCAACTTAGTGAGATTCTTGTCTTAAAATACAAAATACAAAGGACTGGGGACGTAACTTAGTGGTAGAGTATCCCTGAGTTCAATTCCCATTACCAAAAAAGGAAAGAGGAAAGGAAGGAAGGAAGGAAGGAAGGAAGGAAGGAAGGAAGGAAGGAATCAAATCCTGTATGTGGATAATTGAAGTCCTCTCACAGAGCTAAGAGTATGTACAAAGGCCAGAAGTAAAAGAGAACGTTCAGCAATTGAGAAACTTGATCACATGACGCTGTGGATATAGAGAGGCAAAGCTATAAATTGGGGGATAGGGTCTTACCTGGTAGGAGATAAGCCTGCAGAAATCACTAGGCACCTGAGCACCTAGGCCTTACTGGCTATTGGAGGGAATTTAGCCTGAATCCTAAGAATGCTGGGAGCCATTAGAACGTGTTAAGTGAGCAAGTGAAACTGTGCCATAAATATCCAAAAGATTGCCCAGTCTTCCTCACCTTGACATTCAAACTGCTTCATTAAGTCAGGTGCAGTGGCTCAGGAGGCTGATACAGGAGGATCTAAAGTTCAAGAGCAACTTCATCAACTTAGTGAGACTGTGTCTCAAAATTTAAAAATAAAAAAATAAATAAGGGTTGGGGATGTGGTTTAGTGGTTAAGCACCCCTGGGTACAATCTCTGCTAAAAAAAAAAAAAAAAAAAAAATTCTAGTTCTTTCATGGCTGTCTCACCAACCTTATGAACTGAGACCTTTGTGCCAGTCTGCAGATGGTAGTTCATCTTCAGGTCTTCAACCCTTCATGCCCCAAGCCAGCCTCAACCAAGAAAACCATGAAGGCCAAAAAATGTTTATATATAATATGGGACCAGTGATTTAACCACATCCCTGACCGTTTTTTATTTTTTATATTCAGAGACCAGGTCTCACTAAGTTGCTGAGGCTGGGTTTAAACTTGTACTCCACCTACGTCAGCCTCCCAGGTCACTGATATTACAGATGGGCACCACCACACCCAGACATACATCTCCAATTTGCCATCTCACTTACCTACTGTCCTTCAAGTTCAGATACTTCCCAACTTATGATGATTCAACTAATGCTTTTTTTTGGCTTTTTGATTGTGCAAACCTGATACATATTTGGTAGAAACTGCACTTCAAATTGTGATCTTTTTCTGGGATGGTGGTATGCAATACAATCCCCGTCATGATGCTGGGCAGGGCCAGTGAGCAGAAGCCTCTGCTCAGTCACATGATCATGAGAGGAAACAACTGATGCTCTACAGTGTGCTGTGTTGCTAAGCTCCAATGTTCTGGAGGCACAGTGAGTGCATATTCAAATTAGGATTCTTTTCAACTCACAATGCGTTTACTGGGCCCTGGCCATTGTAAGTCAAGGAGCACCTACACATCCGTACCTCCCAGAGGCTTTCAGGATAAAGATGTGAATCTGCCTGTCACCTTCTGTTTCTGCCCCTGCTCCATCCCTCTGGCAACAACTTGCTCATTGAAGCCCCAGGAATCTTCCTGAAGCCAAGGTCAGGTCTAGCCTATGCATTTCCTGCAGGCTCTGAGCAGACCCTGGGTGAACTGGGGTTTCTCCAGTCTCCAATCCCAGCAGCCCTTGGCTTTGGAAAATCTTCCTGGGCTAAGAGTCCTATCAAAGTGTGACACTACTTTCTCAGGCCTTCCTTGCCCTCAACACTTGGTATCCCAGCAGCATCAGGTGGAATTTTCTAGTTGGTCATCTGGATTTGCCTAGCCAAGGTAAGGAAAGGAGTCAGGTGGAGGGGTGTTCCTGGAAGAGAAAGCCTGCGCTCCATTATAGATACCCAGTTCCATCTTGGCAAGAGGAAGGGGAACCAGTTCAGCTGGATGTGCTTCCGGGAAGTCGCTGTTTTAGATGGAAGGGTGACATGTGTCCCATGGTGAAGAAACCCACCTTCCCTCACGGCCCCTGATGCCTTCCTTTTCTTGTCCAGGGAGGCTGTGTGGACTTAGTGGCTGATCAGATTCAAGGCACACAGAGAGCTTTGCACACATCCCCCAAACAAGGGACAGCTGGGGTTCCCTCCCCTTCCCCTTAATGTCCACATGCAGAGCCCCTTTCCTTGTATCAACTTGGGGCCTCTGGGCTGCTTTCAGGAAGTGGGGTGCTTCTGTACAGCCTAGCTTGGGGGAGGGTGGAAGAGATGGCTTGATAAGAATTTTGGTGGTTGGAGGTGATTGGAATCCCAGCTGTGCTCTCAGCCCCCTCGCCTCTTCTGCATCAGCACCCCTCCTCCTTCAAAGATGGGCAGGAGGAAGGAAGGGAGGGAAGAGGGGGGCACAGCTGGCCTCTCAGGGCTGGGAGGTACCCCATACACTCAGCAGCCAGACTTGCCAAAATGATCAGCAAGCCCCAGAGCTTGATAGGGGGTCAGACACTTAAGGCAAAAGCTATCCTAGGTGACTGGAACATATCTTCAGGGTCTATCCTTATAAAGTTTCCCCAAAGAGGAGATTCTCAATCCTGGCTTCACACTGGAATCACCTGGAGAGCTTATAAAAATGCCATTCCTGGGCCCTGGGCCCAGAAGATCTGTTCTAATTTATCTTGGCTGGAGCCCAAATGTTGGGCTTCAAAATCTCATTAGCAACTCAGGAGGCCTAGGCAGGAGGATCACAAGTTTGAGGCCAGCCTCAGCAATTTAGAGAGGCCCCATCCCAAAATTAAAATACATAAATAAATAAATAATAAAAAGAACTGGAGATGTAGCTCAGATGTACAGAAACCCTGGGTTCCATCCCTTGTAACCCCAACCCCTAAAATACTTTCCTTAAGGCCTTGATCATAGATGTACTTCCAATAAGGAGAGAAAGAAGAAAGGAAGGGGTAGGAAAAGGAAAGGAGAGCTTAGGAGGTGAGAGAAGGGGAGGTGGGGGAAAGGAGGCAGAGGAGGGAGGGGTCCTAGAGGCCTGAGGACCTTCAACAGGTAAGAGACTGAGACAGTGGTCAGAGGGTTGGGGAGAAGAGCAAGTGTGTCCTTGAGCCCCATCTTTTCCCTGGCTCTCCTGGGTTTCTTCTCTGAGCACAGAGATGGTTTGACCCAGTGATCTTCAAGATTCATCTTGTTCTGTGGGCATGGCGTCTAGTGCCACGTGAGAGGAGCAAAGCTCTCTGGGAGCCTAGAAAGTCTCCCAGAGTCCAGGAATCAGAAGAGGCATTGCAGCTCTGAAGAATAAGGAGGATTTGCACAGGCCCAGGAGGTGAGAAGGGGTGGAAGTGGGGGGGTCAGGGCAACACTGGGTGAACGAACATTCCATGCCAAAGAATCGGAGTGAGGAGAAAACACAGAAGCAGGAAAACCCTGGGAGTGTTTTAGGAATCCTGAGTAGTCAGGGTGTTGTGGCCAGGGACAATGGGTTTGGTCTGGTGGATTCGAATCCTGTGTCTGTCCCACAGCTGTGTGACCTGAGAGAAGTCACTGCACACAGCCTCATTTTCCTCATTGGTTCCAACACTCATTCTCCCCTATGGGGAAGGGATGGAAGAAGAAACAGCCTCTTTTGGCTGGGTTTCTAGAAAGATCCTACACGTGGGGAATGACAGTGATCCCCAAGTGTGAGCCAAACGACCAAGGAGTCACTCACAGAGACTCTGGTCCCTTCCTTCATTCTATGTCAACGAGGCTTTCCAGTCAAGGGGACTGAGCCAAGAGAATCAACACTGTGGACTAGAATGCAGACAAGCATGGTAGAGGTCCCCAAAAGGCAACATTGCCAGCCACCCTCTGCCTCTCTCAGAGAGCTGCAGAGGGAGGGAAAGGCAGGAAGCGGCTTTGGATTTCCTGGCAGGTACCCCAGGTCACACCTTGGCCCAGCCACTCCATTTCACAGATGAGAAAAGGGCCAAGTGGCCAGGAAGCAGCAGAACCAGGCCAGAACCAGGACCATCTGACTCCTAGACCCACAGTTGCACCTGCCACTCCAGCAGCTGTGTCACTTGGCCCTGAGAAGGCCCCATCTGTGACTGTGTGTCTGGACAGCCTCTGTTGGCTCCCTCTGCTGAAGATGGCCAATTGGCTCCCTTCTGGCCCTCCCTCTTCTTCTCTTCATATGCCCTGTCCTTCTCTGGCACGCACTCTCTACAGCCAGCCCTGAAGCCTGTCTGTCCTCTCCACTGGGACCCAGGCAGATGACATTGGGATAATTGAAGTGTCCTTCTTATGACCTTGAGTTCTGGCAAGGCTGACTTCCCTTGTGGTGATTGGGGCTGACTACAGCTGAGTGGCACAAGGACACACACAGAGAGACACACATCGATGAGCCATGTCAGAGCAGGCATGGACAGCATCCCCCAGTTACCTTCCAGGGCAGCTTACCGCCACCACAATGCAGACAGCTGGCAATACCCCTATCAAGTGACAGGGCTCCACCTCCATCCTACCTCCTCTTTCTAGCCTAGCCAGGAATACGCCTGCTGACTGACGGGTCACAGTCATTCCCTACAGATACAGACACATCTCCATGTCACCCCTGCCAACAGATGGGACACAGCCACCTCTTCAAGACATAAACAACATGGGCAAGTTGCACATAGAATTGCAAGGGACACTCTGGGTCCCCAGGCTGCATAGATAGATACCAGCCTCTTCAGGACTTGGGAACTGATGAACACCAATGTTACCAGGCCCCTATTCCATGTCCTCACTGTGTGACAAATATAGCAGGAATGCAGGTATTGGAGCCACCTGGATGTATCTGGATAGTCTGGGGCCTTCCATGGCCCAGTACACACGTGCAGTTCAGGCTGCCTCTGGGGGCAAGCATATGCACACGTACACGTGTGCTCACACATGCACCCACAGGCCTCCAGCTCTCATAGGTCTCTTTTTGTTGTTATTGTTGTAGTTGTACCAGGGATTGAACCAGGAGTTGCTTATATTCCAAATACAGGTCTGCACACATACCCAAACCAGGCACTGGGATAACAGACAGAAAGCAGAAAACCATTCTTCCTGTAGCTATTAAGCTAGAAGAGACCCCCACAAAGGTGACAAGCTGGGGCTGGGGATGTGGCTCAGCGGTAGAGCATTCACCTAGCATGTGCAAGGTGCTGGGTTCCATCCTCAGCACCACATATAAATAAATAAATAAAAATAAAGGTATTGTGCCCAACTACAACTAGAAACTAAATATTAAAAAAGGTGACAAGCTGTAAGACCCATTGTGTCTGGAAGGAGCAAGGTGATGTTCTAGCCCTCTGAGTCCTTGCCAAGACCATACCTGGGAGACTTTGCCCAGTGACAGGCATCAACCAGCGAGGGACCACGGAGCAGGCTCTGTGAGAACAGTCTGAGCAGAAGGGACCATCTGGCTTGGAATAGAGTCAACTTGGGATTGAGCCATCTGAAGGGCTGTCACAGGGCACAGGCCATGTGTAACCACAGGAGACACAGCTAGTTTGAACCTGTTGGTGGAAGCCACAGGAAGACCATTTGGAATGACTGATCCCAGAATGCCAGTGGAAGGAAGGAGCCTCCCATCAGTAGAGGTGAGCCAGCAGAGCTCCACTGACCCCTGAGTGGAGGCTGCAGCTAGATGACCTCGAAAGGTACTTTTGACCCTGAGATTCCATAACTCTGGCATTTGAATTCAACTTGTTCATGCTACAGATGAGGAAACTGAGGCCTAGAGAGAAGCAGGGAATGTTTGAGGTCACACAAAGTGTTATTGGTCCTCTGAGAACTAGACTCAGGATTCCTCATGCGCCGTCTTGGATCCCCCCACTCTTTGGATGTTTGGGCCAGAACAAACCTCCTGGCCAGGAGATCCAGATGATCCTCTCTTCCTTCAGTGTCCTAGGTGGTCTGACACTCTGTGGTCTTTCCCAGCCCCTGCCTGGACTCAGCTGATGGATGAGCTCCTTGTTGGACCGCCTCTGGCTCCAGCTCTGGCTCTACAGATGGATGCTCTCAGGCTGAAAGGAGATCCACATTTGACCCAGAGCCACATGTGGAGCAAAGAGAAGTGGGAAAATGGGAGATCCAGGGACTTGAGGGAGGCTGCAGAGCCTGGGGGCTATGGCTGAGATCCATAGACCTGGTGAATCCCTCAAAAACTTTGCACATAGTAGGTGTTCCATAGATCACATGGAGACAAGGAGGAGAAAATCTTCCTCTGGAGCAGGGATGTTGGGAATGCCAGTGAATGAAGCTAAGGGTCCTGCAGACTCTTAGCAGAAATCCCGAGGCGTGGGACGTGGGTCTTTGGAAATAGCCCTTATCCTGGACCCCACCACCACCCCAGCCTTTCTCCCCTGAGAAAAACTCCCCAGTCCAGCCTTTCCCCTCTGCTCTTGCTTGGGAAACCTGGATGACTTCTTTCCTACCCATCAGGGCAAGGTGACTTGCTAAAGTGCCAAGAGATTTCTGCAGAAGAGGGGCTTCTTGTTACTAAGAATGCCACAAAACAGAAGACTCCTCCCACAAACCAAGTCCTTCATGAGTCAGTAAAATTATCATAGGGGCTTAGGGGGTGGGAGAACAGAAAGGTCAGACCCCAGGTGACCTGGGGACAAAACTGGAGTGTTGACCTCCAGTATCCCAGGGCACAGATATTTTCTCACCAGCCCTTAGCGTGTTCTGGTGACAAACTACTTTCCACTGTTTCATGGGCCCTTTGCAATTACAAATGAGGCAACCATTATTACCCTTGTTTTAAGAAAAAGAACTAAAGGCAAGAGAGGCACAGCATCTTTCCAACTATCTTTCCTTAAAATCAAGAATGTGGCCAGTTAATTGGGGGCAGGGGAGTTGGTAATAGAAATGGTGACTTAGGAAAGCAGACCTGATGATGGAGTTCCAGGCCCATTTCAAGGCCATGAGGGGACATTTGTGAAGCAGTGAGTTCAAAACATCACTATGGATAAGCTGCCTAAGACCCATTTGAGCAATTATCATGTGTGTGTGTGTGTGTGTGTGTGTGTGTGTGTGTGTGTTTGGGCTCTATGATAGGTAGGCCCAGAAAGGTCTAATATTTTTTTTGTTTCATTGGGAGTTCAGGGAATGGAACACTGAGCCTCATGCATGCCAGGCAAGTGCTCTACCACTGAGGCACACCCTAGCCCAGGGATCATTACTTTTAACAAGCACGTCAGGAGCATCTGACATGTGGCCAGATTTAGAAATAACTGCTTAGGGTAGCCAGAGTCTTCCAGTCCAAAGGTAGGGCCAGTCGTGGGAAGAAATACCTCTGGAGGATACATATTTCCACAAATTTCAACCCTACTTCTGGTGATAACATGGGAGCAGGGGCTGTGTGGATATTGACTAGCTAACCATCCATCACTACTTCTTCTTCCCTTTCAGACCCCAATCTGTTCATCCACTTCTGAGCAGCCAGCATGTGGGAGGCTGCACTATGGGAGCTTGATCTTGGTTAGTCTCAGTCAGTGGTTCATTCCCCTGGCTGCATATTTGACTCACTTGCAAAGGTTTTTTTTAAAACAGCAGTAATTGAGCCTTACTTCCAGGGATTAAATTGGTCCAGGAGAGCAGTATGAGCACTGGTATTTTTTGTTAAAGCACACCAGGAAATTCTAATGGGTAGCCAGGATTGAAAGTACTGATCTCAGTCAGCCTGGATCATTGTAAATTCTTTGCCACGTGGTTGGTTTCATTTTGGCATGTGACAACTCTGTACAGTGAGAGGCATTAACAGAAAGCTGCTGGAATGTACTTGGCAAGGTCACTTTGTTCTGAAAAAGTGACCCAAAGCAAAGCCATGACTTATTCCTGTCTTGGGGTCTTATTGAGTTGGAGTGCCATCCTGGGAGCTGATTAGCCACCTTATGACTACGAGGAGACAGGCTTGAGGACAGAAGTCAAGAACAGAACAATGGAGGGAACTGGCCTCCTGGATTCTGAATAAACCAACTATTGAAACACCCTTATGGAGGACTTCTTCTGTTGGATAATTAATGAGCTTGTTATGTAAGCCTTTTATTTTATTTTATTTAATTGAGGCCAAATGCTCTTCCCATTTTATGGGAGAGGAAAACAAATCTCAGGGAGTGAAGTTACAAAAAGATCATAGAATTAGTTAGTAGCTTGAGTTGAGATGAAGGTTAGACCCTTTTTCACAAACCAAGTGCACACACACATACACACACACACACACTCTCTCTCCCTCAAACCCTAGGTGGTATAGCATAGTAGAAAAAAACACTGAGCTTTGAGGAGAGGTCTGAGTTGGAGAGGTGGGGGTATGGGGATAAAGGCCACTTAACGGTGATTATTAGGTCAAGCATCCTGTGGGTGTCCCCTGCCTCCTAGCAGGGGAGTGGCAGCTGGTGCCTGCTCTGACTCCATCAGCCATTAATTAAAACTTGACAAGAAGATTAATACATAGGGGACAATTTTAATTAGAGACTCCTGGAATGTCCAGTGCTGGCACGGACTAAAGAGACCATGTCTTCCGGCCTCCTTATGGTATAGATGGGGACACTGAGGCAGTCACAGGGAGCAACTCTCCTAAGTTTCTTCAAGGAGTCTGGGGCTCAGGGGTCAAGGTGTCCCATGTGGTTTCCTGGTCAAAACTCTTCCTCTGCCCTAGTATCACATACATATGGGATAGCTTTCATTAACTTATTATACCATTCAACTTGTCACTGATTCCCAGGGCCTCAGCAAAGGCCTGCACCTTGAGATCCCTTTTGTGCACACTCTGGTTGGCTCCAGGAGGCTGATGGGATGAGGGTAAATTGAGGAGCACCAGGGAAGCTGAGTTTGGTCACCTCCCAGGGTTCAGGTCAGTTAGGGTGCTGAGCTGGGGGGATAGTCAGCCTGAGGACATTGCCTGGGCCTTTTTCACGATGCCAAGGGGGTGGAAATGTCACTCATCCATTATCCCACCCCCTCAATTTGCCAAGTGCTGTCTGAAATCTTAACTGAGATCCATACTCCCCACCAAAGAGAGGGGTTCATTCTTTTTCAAATCATTTCTATTTTTCTTTCAATGAGACACATTCTTTGTAAGAACTTCCACAGAATGCCTCAGGGCATAAGACCCAAATACACTTCTCTTCCTCCACTCTACCAATACCCAGCCATAGCCACTGGGAAGAGTTTCTTGTCAAACCTTCTAGACTTCTCTTTTCCCACACCTTTAAGTCTGTTGCATGTCCCCTATTGTCACATGGGGACATTGTCACATCCCTGGTGCCTCTCTTTGGTGGGAGTACCAGGAAACAGTGGGGAGCAGGAGGGAGGAGGTCCACATTGGGACCCTCCCTTCCCTATGCCCTCCTAGGCGACTGTCCTCTGTCTCAGTTGGCTGTCCAGTCAAAGACCCGAGCTGGCCCACAAGGTGCCTAGTGCCACCTGGAAAAGCATGTCCCTCTAGGCACATATTTAGCAGAGGGTCCCTGTTCTTGAGGGTCGATGCTCTTTTCTTCTAGGGCAGTGTGAGGAACACAGGGACCTTGCCTTCATGGCCACAATGTCTCCATCTCTGCCCTGTATGTGCACCGCCATTGTCACTGCCTTGAACCAGGCTTCCTCCCAGAGACTACAGTGGCCCCAGGCTTCCCACCAGCGTTCCTGCTTCTCATTTGTCCCTCCAAGGTCCCCTGCTCCCTGTAGCCAGATCCAGATGGATTGATGTCACAAGCAAAGTAGATTATGTCCCTCCTAGGCTAAGTCTCTCAATTATTTCCTCTTGACTCCAATAAAGGGCACACTCATTGAGAATGGCACTTAAGGATCTTTCCCTATGAGCACAAATGTGACTGTACTAGGCCCAGGGCCTGTGCGCAGTAGGCTCCCTCGCTGTGTGGATCCTGCTTCTACCACTTGCTGGCTGTGTGGCCTCTGGCAATCCAGAGAACCTGGCTGCCTCTCAACTTCCTTATCTGCAAAATGGAAATGATGATAATAACAGCATCTGCTTCGCTGCATTACACAGAATAGGAAATCAGGGAATTTGGGTCAAAGAGCTTAGAACAGTACCTATGAGATGAGGCCCTGGTGGCACCTGAGCACTTCAAGATCAGCGTCCCAAAGGGCCCTCCACCCGAGACCTGAGCCCAGCTCCAGGCAAGTGGGGAACAGGAGCCACAGTTGATAGAGACAGGGACAGAGGTCACTGTGAGACCGCTCACCCTGGACTCACTTCCAGGAGTGAAAGGAAGATCTGACTGTGGCTAGTCACTTCCTGGAATGAGTCCTCTGAAGGGGACAGAGCTATAAGAACAGGCCCCCAAGGGCCCTTTAGCTCTGCCCTAGGGCCTGGGAGAGAAGGAGGCCAGGAGACTTAGGGGATCCACAGAAGCTCCTGAGCCTCAGGTCTCTCATCCACAAAATGAAGGTCTGAATGACATCACAGAGTGACTGTGGAACTTAAGGGAAAAACTCATGGAAACACAACCACAATGCCTGGAATATAGTAGGTACTCAATAAACCCCTGGGGTAGGAAGAAAAGGGAAGACTGTGGACCCTCAGTCCAGAGTGAAGCACGAAATTCTCTGGGCCACCTGTAGCCTAGGGGGTAGGTGACAAGAGAAAGCACTTCCCAGGTCCTTTAGAAGTGCTGCTGGATTTCTGTGTGAGCCACGTGGGCAAGGTGGGGTGGAGGGAATATAGCAGTACCACGATGCACAGGAGCCATAGGGAGAGGGCAGCTGTGCTTTTCACTCGCTGCTCCTCAATGTCCATATCTGGAAAGTGGGGATCATCTTGGCAGCTGCCAAGGCCTATTGTAAAGCTGAACAAAGCGATTGAGTGGGAAAGTCCACCATAGCGAATGTGGACAGTTACTGGTTCCTCATCGGCCAGAGAAGCCATTGGAGTCATGATTCACAGTGCTGCCTTTGGAGTCTGGTTGAGGTAGGTACAATTGTGGTTTCCACTTCCTCAACCAGCACACCTAGGCAAATCACTCAACACCCGTTAGTGACAGTTTCTTTGTCTCTAGAATAGCAATAATAATTATACCCATTTTACAGGATTTGGGAGAAAATTCCCCAGTGAGACCACTTCGGTGAAACTTCTAGCCCATGCAAATAATTACTGTGTAGCTACTGGCTTCTTTTTCCATTCTTTGGATGGAACCAAGGGCCTTGTACATGCTAGACAAGCACTGTACCACCACAGTCTCACTGCCTTGCCCAGACCAGTCTTGAATTTTGGATCCTTCTGCCTCATTTTTCTGAGAAGCTGGGATTACAGGTATGCACCACTGTGCCTGGCCTAATATATAGTATTTTTTAAGATAACATTATTCTTTAAGGAGAGAGCCTGTGTCCTAAACCTATAGGCAGGTAGAGTCACATGCCTATAATCCCAGCATCTCAGGAGTCTGAGACAGGAGGATCACAAGTTTGAGGCCAGTCTTATCAATTTATCAAGGCCCTACAGTGAGACCCTATCTCAAAATAAAAATAAATACATAAATAAAAAGGGACGGGGATATAGCTCAGTGGTGGAGCATCCCTGGATTAACCCCCACTGCCAATAAATACATAAGTAAATAAATAGATAAATAATTCCTTCTCTTGATGCTGCTAATTAAGCCAGAGAATATATCCAACTAACACTCAAGAAATCTTCTGTAGCCAAAAAAAATCCTTAGCTCTCAGCAACGTTATGGTATTATGGACTATGAAATCTGGAAGAACTGTTCAGGATTGTTTATTCCAATCACCTCGTTATACAGGTGGCCAAACTAAGACTCAGAGGGCAGAACAGATGATCCCCAAAGCTCATGAAGGCCATGGCTAGACCTAGGACCAAGGCCTCCTGACAAGAAACCAGTATCCCAAGTTCCCCAAGGTCATCCCTTACTTGGAGTTGCTTCTAAGTGGAAGGGCTCCATCACCAGGCAGGGGACACCTGCTATGGCCTCCCCGGAATCTCAACAGCTCAGAGCCTACTCCCCGTGCTCTGATGGCCTTGTCCCAGGCCACCCCTAGCTGGCTGCCTAGGCTCGCCTCCGCCTATCCCCCACTACAGTCTCCTCAGCAGCCAAGGCCGGATGCTCCATGATGGCTTCTTGTCCTCACAGGCTCTGTTTGTTGGCTCTGTAGCCACTTCCTCACAGCCCAACTCACCGGAGGCACTAACCCACAGCATGGGACTCCAGGGGCCAGACCCTAGCCTGCTCTCAGAGGTTGGGCAGCCCTCCCCAGACTCACCACCTGGAGCCCAGGAACCCAGCAAGACCCTGGAGACACCCCCCTCAGCATTCCCCCCGGTTTCCACCTCCCACCCTCACCCCCCTCCCCAGCAGCTGGTCCTGCCCCCAGCTGGGGGAGAAGCCAAAGAATCAATAGGTGGCAGTCCCCAGTGAAGCCCTGGTGGGCCTCGGGCTGAAGGGGACCCGGGCCCCCCTTCTCCCAGCCAACCCCCATTCCCAGCCGCAGCCCAGGGGAACTTGGGCAGTGGGTCCAGATGACAGGGCCTCATGTCAGGACTGGGAAACTGCTGAGGTTGGGGTGTGTGCGGGAGAGGAGGGAGGTTCCTAAGTCTGTCCCTGAAGGTCTTGGAGGCTAGGATAAAAAGTCCAATGCAGACAGACAGCAGACCTTGGCTTCACACCGGCCACTCTCCACATGATGTTAGAGCCAGTTCTTCACATGGTCTCTTCTGTCAAATGGGGCTTGCCCACTGTAATCCGGGGCCAGGGCTGTGTGGAGGTGGAAACAACCTGTCCGCGGGCTCACACTGCCTGGTGGCCAGGGTGGGCATGTCATTGGGCGACTCACTCATCCTAGATCCCTGGGGCCTGAGGGGTTTCTTGGAAAATGGGAGCTTCAGTTCTGCAATCTGGACAGTCTCTGGCAAACTGGGACACACTGGTCATGTAAACAGTAGGCTCCACTCTGTGTCTCTGAAGACTCTCTCCCACCCCACATAACTCCTCCAGTGTTTTGGGGTGTAGAAGACTCCCCCCACAAATCTTCCTGATTCTTCCTCAGGAAACTCCCTGGCCTTATGTCATCTGGCATCTTCTTCTCCATCATCTTCCTCTCTCTGCATCTGCGTCCACAGCTGTTCCTGCCATTCTAGGCCGTGTCCCTTCTGTCCCTCTGCCACAGGACCCATCGTCTCTCCTCTGAGTTCCCTGAGTCCCTGCCACACAGCCACACATTGACCATTGCTTTTCCACTCTGTCTAGGCACATGGACTCACCCCCATCTCTCTCTCTCTCTCCCTCTCTCTCTCTCTCTCTCTCTCTCTCTCTCTCTCTCACACACACACACACACACACACACACACCCTGTTGACCTGAATCTCAGCAGGAAGGATTTCAGTTTGGCTCAGGCACCTGCTAACCCACAGTATGAACAGGCCTCAGAGATAGGTGAGAGGGGAAGTCAACACACTTTTCCTTCTCAGGAGCAGAGCCTTTAAATCTAGAAGAGTGGTGAAGAGCAGGGTGTCATCTGGGGGAGGAGGGTCAGCTGCCATGAGCTCTTCATAGCCCGTGGTCTGCTTCAGGGGCCCCTGGGTGGTTTCCTGTCCCCAGAGCCCCTTCTCTAAAGGCCTAGGCAGGCCAGGCCAGGAGCAGCACACCTTTGAATTCCATCCCGTTGGTGCTGGACTGGGGGTGCTGGCAGAGTGTGTGCACTGTGTCTATTCTGGGGGGCATCAGTGGTGAGGAAGCAATGGTAGGGAGCAGCCCCTTCGAGGCTGTTCCTTTTCTTCAGCTGGGGACATGCCCTGAGCTGGCTGGGGCAAGGGACACAGGCATGAAAAGGACACTGCCCTCTCCTTGGGGCCCCTGGCCGCTGGTTCACACTGCCCCTCCTCAGCCCCAGAGGAAAGCTCCGTCAGCAGAATTCCTCCTACCCTGCTGCTGGGGCCATGTTGATCCAGCACAGCCAACCTCCCAGAAGCCTTTCTTGTGTTGGCCTCAGGAACACAGGCTGAGGGAGGCCCAGAGAGCTGGAGTGAGGGAGAGATGGGTGACTCAGAGGCCCACAGTGCAGGAAACCCGAGGGACAGCAGAGCTGGGGAGACACGGTGCAGCTCAGAGATGGAGAGCAAGAGACAGACGCCAGGCAGGAACCCCTGTGGATCAGCAAGATGGCGCTGCAGCCAGCAGGCAGGACCCTGAGAAGAGCAAGGGCCCATGCAAGAGAGGATGACCAAACCAAGACAGAAAGAGGCAGAAAGCAATCCTGGTTGAGAGAGAGAAGGAGGAGCCGCAGAGGGAAGAGAGAGAGAGAGAGACAGGATTGGGGTGGCCACAGGAAAGAAGGGGCCAAGGAAGAGAAAGGTGTCAAGAGAGGCCTGGGGGGCAAGGATGGGTGGCCCAGTGCCCCTTGGGCTCACAGACACAGGGCCAGCCCCTCTGGTCCAGTCAGGGCTGTTTGCAGAAGGAAGCCCCAGCTCTGTGGTCAGGGCACCCCAGACCTGGCGGCGGCCACCCTACACTACATGACATTCTTGCTCCAAGCTGCGGGACATGAGGCAGGGCTGTAGAGGCCCCGCACGGCCTCTGCTTCCACCCGAAAGGGGCCTGGGCCTGGGCCTGGGCTGGGGCCAGGTGGCTGAGGGGGCTATGCAGGAAGGCAGCCAGACCAAGCCTGGCCACATAGGCTGCCGGGCCTCCAGAGCAGAGGGGGATGGTGGTGGCAGAGGGGCCTTGCAGCCTCTGGCCAAACTCTGGGGAGGAAGGTGAAGGGGGAATGTGTCCCTCACCCTGGGGGAATCTCCAGGGAGGGCCCTCCTTTCTCTGTGGGCCTTGATTTCCCCATCCACCTCAGGAAGAGCAAACTCAGGCAGGTGAAGGCCACGGAGAAGCCGAGAGTATGTGCCCTGGCTCAGGGGACAGCTGCCACTCAGCCCCAGCTGTCTATGGCTTGTGAGTGTGAGCCCAGGATTACTAGATGGTCAGATATTTTTTTCGAAGTTATAAATCTGGATTTTTATGTAGAAAACTCCTGAATTTTCAATGATGGCAAATCATTTGTTCTTGCTGTAGGCATGATGGGAGCCAAAGGAGACACTCAGAAGGATCTAAGTGGCCCATAAGGTGCCTGTTTATGGCCGTCTCTGGGGCCCACCTCAGCTCTGACAACTGGCACATGGATAGCTCCACCACTATCCTGAGCAGAATCCAAACCTTGCCCAACGTCATGCCCTTGGAGAACTGGCCGAATGTTCCACCAGGAGGAAGCCATGGGTGGCGACACATGGTCCAAGATGCCAGGCCCCTGAATGGCCCGTTTACTGACCAAGGATCATGCTCTCTCTTTTCCTTCCAAAGCCCCCACCTCCTCCTATCTCTGTTCTTCAAAGCTTTGGGGACACCCTCTGCCTGAGCCTGATCCAAAGGCCTGGTTCAGCCCACACATGGCCAGAGCTGGCCTGGACCCACAACCACTGAGAGTCCTGTCCTTCCTTCCTCTGGCACTTGAATTCCCAGGCCAGCACCCTGGCAGGGCCTGTTGCAGAAACAGAGGGACGGGAGAAAGGGGACAATGTGTGCTGGTGTGTGCTGAGAGTGGCCTTCCTCAGGCTTCATCCACTCCACCCCTTCCCACTCTAGCCCATGCCACCAGCCGAGCATGACAAGGGTTATTGGATCCCCCCAGCTGTGATCATGGAATCAAAGGACTGGAACGGACCTGGGAGGTCATCTGTCCCGGGTAGAGGAGTGATTTTAATGACCCAATTCCACTGCACTGGAAGCACCTCTCGCCCCCACCCCCAGCCTGGGTGGAGGAAGAGGTGAGGCCAGCAAGGATTGTGAGGCTGGGAGCCCCTGAAGGGCACAGCCTGGCCGCACGGGTTCCCTCCTTGACAGTGCCCACCCTACCCCCAGGAGTGCCAAGCGTTGGGAGGAGCACACAGCCCTTGGATGAATAATTGACTAACAGGCAGGACTAATGATAGCAGGAGAGACTGTTGAGTGGCAGCATGCTGACCCAGGAGCCAATGATGAGGACCGTAGGCTTAGCCTTGTTCAAAGTCACTAAGCGAAGGAGAGGCTCCCACTCTAGCAGACTCTGCTCTTCAGTTTTTTAAACTTTTATTTTTAGTTGTAGATGGATATGATCCTTTTATTTTATTTATTGTTATGTGGTCCTGAAGATCAAACTCACTGTGTCACACATGCTAGGCAAGTGCTTTACCATGGAGCAACAGCCCCAGTCCAACTCTTGAGTTTCTTTAGGCTTCCTAGTCCAGTCTTCTCAGTTCCATTCACAGTGTGATCTTAAACAAGAAGATTCCCTCTGACACTTCTGTGGACAGAATGAGGAGAGAAAAATGAGCTGGTTGCAGCAAGAAGGCTTCAGGTCAGACATCAAAAAGGACTTCCAGAATGTGGGACTCCCCACCGAGGCAGCCAGCCAAGTGCACTCTGCAGTCTCCTGGACTGAAGAGCTGGAAGCCCCATGGATGGGGAAGTAACATCAGAGCTAGGGGAGGAGAAGCTGGGGTGACATTTCTCTGTTGGCTCCCAAGATGGTGGGAGTAGCAATCCACCTAATTTCCAATCTACTAGTCTGTAGGGAATGGAACCCAGGAATGTTCCCAGCCCAAGGTCGAAGTTGCCCATTTGAGGTGCAAGCCCATGGTCACTACTGCTTTTTTTCCTTCCCCAAACCCACTCAATGGGTAGAATCCAACCGAGGCAGACAGAGCCAGCCTCAGCCTCTATCTCTCCTCCAGAGAAGCACCTGAATCAATGTGAATTTGTTGGCTCAAGGCCCCAGGGTGGGTAGGGGCTGGGCTGGAAGACAGAGAAGAAACTGTTGGGAGGGGGACATCGCAGGTGCCACATGTCTCCATCCCAAGGCAGGGGGAAGCGAGAAAGACACGGCCGTCTCTTGGGAACTCTCAATATCACTTTAAAGGGTGTTCCTAGTTCCCTTGTTCTCCGCTTTAAGAGTCCTGAGGGTTTAATGACACTTTTAAGTGGCATCTTCTAAGGGGAAGTTCCCATTGGCTACAGGCCCAGCCTGTGTCATTTCCATTCCAGCCCTTTTCCACAGCCACGCAGGACGTGTACCCCAGTCCAGGAATCAAAGCTCCAAGGCAACTGGAAGTTCCTCTTACTATCCATCCTTTATCTTTCCTGCTGTAGTACCCCACTCTCTTTCCTTCTGGCCTATCCCAAAATGGAAATGAAGTCCTCTCTGGTCCCTGAAATGAACAAAGCTCAGGTTAGCAAATGAGCCTGCTGTTCAGGAGGTAATCCCAGCACCCTGCCACCCGTCCTTCCCCACCACTTCCATCCCCAGTGCGTCTGTCCTGGGGACTGGCCTAGGCTGTGTGGATTGAAGAGAGGCCAGGAGGAGGCAGACAGAGTGGGCCTGAGCATCTCAGGAGGAGGGGAAAGAAGTGTGGAGAGGTGGGACTGGGGGCCTTTGGGCCAACTGGGATAATAAACATAAACCCCCTGCTGATGGAGCCCAGAATATCGATCTTTAATCGCTTGGGGACTGGCACATCTGCTAATGAATTTCTCTCTGTTCCCAGAAGGTCCCTCCAGAGCCACACGCCTCCAGGCAGGAGGCCGAGCTGGCAGTTTCGGGGCTGGGGGCAGCTCTCTGCATCTTCCCAGCCTGTTCCTCCTACTCCCCTTTCCCCCGTGCAGCTTGCTGGGTCTTCCCGCTTAGTGGGGGCGGTGGAGGTGGCGGAAGGCTTGGGGACAGCTGTGTGCTCCAGGTGCCCGTAGACAAGAGTGTCAAACCCCTGTAGGCTTTGGGTCATTCTTCTGTAAAAGGGGACCATCACACCTGCCTCATGGGTTTGAGGACGAAAGAAAAACATAGAAGAGAAGCACCTGACCTGAAACCTGGCACATACTAGATGCTCAGTTTGTCAAACTTAGTCTCCTTCTCTGCCTGGAATATGACCCAGAGAAAGGGGCCCAGACACTCTTAGGCCTCAAGAAGGAATAATGAAAAATTGTCCCCTAGGGCAAGAGGTGTGGCTCAGCAGTAGAACATTTGCCCTACGTGCTCAAGGGTCCTAGGTTCAGTGCCCAGAGTGGGCGGGGAGGGAAAGCCATTGAATGAACTTGATGAGGAATGAACAGCCTCCTGCTTGCACTGTTCATGTCAGCAATTCCCAGCACCACCTACAGGGACTGCAGGAGTCCGCTGGCCCCAGAGGTGGTGGCCATGTGGACTGACATGTCCCGCCTTAGTGTACCTTATGGCCTAAAGACAAAGGGCAGTTCCCTGGGCCCAGTACCACGACTGCAGGGGGAGCCAGGCCAGTGTCTCCAGATGGCCACAGCTGTCAAAGCCCTGGCCATGGCTCTGCCTGCACCCTCCCCGTCCCCTGCCCACTGGCTGGCCACTTGTGGTCCATGCAGACACTTTCAATGGATGCGGAGATGCAGGGACAAGAGGGATATGCTAAAGAAAGTGGAAGAGTTTTTCTCAGACAGCTGGCAGGTCAGCAGGAGGGAGACCCAAGGAGATCAGTTAAAGGGCATAGTGTGCTTAGGAAGGATACCCAAAGAGGCTAATCAATGCTTCCTTGTGGGACATGGACTCAGAGCCATAGCTCTAAGTGTCTGTGCAGGACGGCTATTTGATAATGATGCCGGAGTGGGGTTCCCTGCATTGGATTCAAGTTATGCAGTGACTGCAACTTGTTTTCAAACCTATGGCTTAGAATCTTCCTCTGGTTCCTTTCTGCAGGGACATGCTAAGGTTGTATGATCATAGAGCCTTGCAGGGAAGCTCAACCTCTTATCTGACCTAAATCCCATGTACCTTTTAGTTCTACCTGTAATCTCCAGAGAAGCTAGATCAGTACTCACCTTTGCTTCCTACCTGGTGACATGGAGGTGATGGTCAATGTACAATGATCCTTTCTCCTCTCCTGGCCTCAGTGTCTCTAACTGTACAATGGGAATAATTAGATTCAACATATTCCAAACACTCTCCCATGTTTAAGTTCTTCTTGCAATCCAGAGGAGGGCCAGTTTCAAAAACTGACCTTGTCACAGTTACAACAGAAAGTTCTTTGGAGAGGTGACCTCAAAGATGATGACCCTGTTGCCTGGAAGTACTGTGATGGTTGTCTGCAGTTTTGTGGTTACTGACTAGCTGTGTGACCTTAGGGAAGTGTTTTGCTGTCTCTGAGCTCAGTTTTGTCATCTATGACATGGGAGCAGAGCTGGCAGTAATCCCTTACGAGATGTTGCCTCTATCATTATAAAGCTAAATTCAGCAACTGGTTCTGAAATGGGGTGAGGCCAACTCAGTGCACTAGAAAGGCTACACACAAGGGCAAGGAACTGGAGGGCACCATTGTCTCTATCTTATAGGTGGGGAAACCAGGGGTCGCAGGCCAACTGACTGGCCTAAAGCCGGGCAGCCTGAAAGTGGCAAAATCTGGACTTGAACCTTGGATTGTCTGCCACCAAGGTTGATCCTCCCAGCTTGAGTGCTCCAGAGACTGCCTTGGATTGATTCCCACCTCTGCCCCTGTCAGCCTGACACCACTGCCCCTGTGCCAGAACTGACAGAGGCATCACAGGGCTCCTAGGCTCTCGAAGTTCACATCCCTGCCTTCAGGGTGAAGGAAGGGGCAAAGAAAAAAAAATGTGATTTTTTTTTTTTGTACTGGGAATCAAACCCAGGAGCACTCAGCCACTGAGCCACATCCCCAGCCCTTTTAAATCTTATTTAGAGACAGGGTCTCACTAGGTTGCTTATAGCCTCACTAAGTTGCTGAGGCTGGCTTAAAATCTGCAATCCTCCTGACTCAGCCTCCTGAGCCACTGGGATTACAGGTGTGCACCACTGTGTCCGGCAGCATTTTTGTTCTTTAGTTTTCAATTTTTTGTTCTGTGTTTGTCTGATCTTAGAATCAAGATTTTAGTTTCAAAAAATGAATTGGGAAATGTTCTTTCCTCTTCTATTTCCTGGAAAGGGTTGTAAAGAACCAGTATTAGTTTTTTGTTTTGTTTTGTGTTTTTGTACCTAGGGGTGCTTAAGCACTAAGTCATACACAGCTCCACCTTTTTAAAATATTTTGTTTAGACAAAGAGTCTCTCTAAGGTGATGAGTCTGGTCTCAAATTTTCAGTCCTCCTGCCTCAGCCTCCTGAGCTGCTGCAGGGATTACCAGCATGCACCACTGTGCCCGGCCACAGAGCAAAGAATATGTGGAGAAATGTTTGTGGTGGATGGCATATGGGAACACCAGGGTACAAAAGGGGGTGTCCAGAAGAAGAGAAACGAGTGTCCTGCAGGTCTATGGGAAGCGAACCATAATTGAAACCCACCATCAGATACCGCCCTGCCCCTGTTCCAAGGGCCACCATCAAAATGAGCAAAAGATGGCCAGTGCTGGGGAGGGCAGGGAGAAAGGGAGCCTCGTGAGCTGTGGCTGGGAGTGTCCAGGGATGCAGTCACCCAGAAACAGCATGGAAGTTCCACAAACAAAAATACATTGACCAGGTGATCCAGCAAGCCTGCTTCTGGAGATTTCTCCAAACATATTGAAACCCTAGATGTGGAAACAGACTCTCTCTCTCTCTCTCTCTCTCTTTCTCAATCTCCCTGTTTCCCTCATTCTCTCCTTCCTCCTCTCTCTCTCTCTCTCTCTCTCTCTCTCTCTCTCTCTCTCTCTCTGTGTGTGTCTCTCAAATATACACATTCAACTTTAAAATAGATGGAAATCCTGTCACATGCTCCAACATGGGTGAACCTTGAGGACACAGTGTAACAAGCCACACACAGTACAAAACCTGCAGGATCCCACTCACATGAGGAATATTAAATAGTCAAATTCATAGAATCAGAGAACAGGATGGCTGCAGGGACTGGCAGAGAGGGAGAATGCAGAGCTGCTGGGCAATGTGTAGAGAGTTTCAGTCCTGCAAGATGGAAGATTTTAGCCAGGTGCAGTGACACGCCTGTCATCCCAGCAGCTCTAGAGGCTGAGGCAGGAGGATCACAAGTTCAAAGCCAGCCTCAGCAACAGCCAGGCCCTAAGCAATTCAGGGAGACCCTGTCTCTAAATAAAATACAAAATAGGGCTGGGTGGTCATGTGCCCCTTGGTTCCATACCCAGTACCAAAAAAAAAAAAAAAAAGTTAAGCTTGGTTCATTGCCACATACCTGTTATTACAGCTACTCCAGAGGCAGGAGGAGCACCAATCCAAGGCCAATATGGGCAACTTGGCACAGTCCTGTCTCAGCATGAAAAGGTCTGGGGATGTAGCTCAATGGTAGTGCACTCTTGAGTACCCAGACCAATAAAAAGAATATAAAGTCACCAATGGCTTTCCCTGGTTAGTAGGACTCTAGATTCTATTTTTTGTGTGTGTGGTTTTGTAATCTCTAGAGAAAGTGTGCATTACTTTTATCATTTCCTCTGTCCCTCAAAAAAAATGAAGAAACAAAAGAAAGCAACCAACCAAGAAAACTGGCCAATTCGGAGCCACACAAGCAGAGGTTCTTTCCTGGCTGTAGCTCTCACTGGCTATGCGACTGTGCACAAATCACCCTGGGCCCTGAGACGCAGTGTTCACACCTCCATGCTGGGCACTGCACTATCACATGTCTTGGTCTTGGCTGCAGAACCAATTTTTCTTTTGGATCCTCAAGGGGGATGGAGAACCAAGGTGAAGGAGCTGGCAGCCTTCTAGAAACAAAGCCTGTGGGGGGCAAGCATGCTCTGAGTGGGGCCCCAGGCCAACCTTCTCCTGCCAAATGAAGACAAGGACGAGAGTGGGGCTGGGATCCGTTTCTGAACCTGGAAATTAAGAGTGTTAGATCCTCTGTTCTGGGTCAGGAGCACTCAGGGACAGCTGCGGGGTTATCCTCCAGGCCTCCTTGGCAGCAGGACAACAGGCCTTGGGTTTAGCTGTTGGCTTCTTCCCCCTGGCCCACTCTGCCAATCACCACGAACTCTGACCATCTTCCCTGATCCTGCTGACTGACGTCAGTACGGCTAGGACAAGTGGTCAATCAGGGGGTGAAATTGTGACCCACAGAAGCTAAGCCCTAAGCCTAGAAGAAGCCTCAGCTTGTCCAGAGGGCAGCAGATTCCCTGGCAGCAGATCCCAACCCCTTTCCAGCAACCTTGAAAAAGCTTGCAAGCAGAACCAGGCACTCTGACACAAGCTTGTAAGCAGGCACTCGGGAGGCTGAGGCAGGAGGATCACAAGTTTGAGGCCAGCCTCAGCATTGTAGAGCAACCCTTAGCAACTTACTGACATCCTGTCTCAAAAAAAAAATAATTAAGGATGTAGTCTGGTGGTAAAGCACCCATGGGTTCAATCTCCATTGCCCCACTACCTGCAAAAAAAGCTTGCAAGCAGAGGGGTAGGGACCTCTGCAATTGACCCTGCAGAGTCCCCTACCTGTGCCAAGCTCCACCCTCCTCCAGTTTCCACCTCTGTTTTCCTTCCAGCACCCTCTCCATCTTTCACTGCAGTGGTGGGATGCAACCCCATGTCCCAGGGGCTTCTCTTGACCAGGGAGTCAGGCATTTTGGAGGGTTCAACATGCCACATCTAACTCCTCACACAAACTGGCCCCACCCTGCTCAGCCCAGGCCTGCTTCCCAGAATCCCTGCTCCTGGATGCACCCAGAGGCAGGCCAAAGGAATCCTCATCATGGCTTTCTAACTCTGTTGTCTTTTTGTTTCGTTTTGTCTTTTTTAAGAAATGGAACCCAGGGACACTTTGCCACTAAGCTACATCCCCTGCCCTTTTATTTTCTTATTTTGACACAGGCTGGAAGCTGGACTCGAACTCTTGATCCTCCAGTCTCCACCTCCCAAGTCACTGGAGTTACAGGTGAGCACAGCTGTGCCGAGCTCAGCCTTTGGTTTAGGGGAACATTCACACTCATGCTCGCTCCCCATGGCACAAATGACTCGAAGGAGTTCCCATCTCTCCATCTCTCTGTCTCACACACATCGGCATATGACATTCTTCCAGATCCTTCTCTTGCCTTGACCCCTTGCTCAGTCTCCCAACTCCCCCAGTCTCTGCTTGTTTGTACACCTCATGCCATTTTTTTCTCCCCACATCCACCCCCCATTTCTTGAACTTTCTCTGTCCCTCAGTGGCTGGGGCTTCTTCTCTCTTGAGCTCTGGATCTGACCTCCTCTCCAAGTTGCCCTCCCTTGCTCTTCGTGCGGCCTGTGAGGGCCGAGAATGACCCTCACCTCGCCTCTTCCTGGAGTGAGCAGGGATATCTGGAACATGCTCCAGTGACACTTTCAGGGATTTCAGCCCATGTCTGGGGGCCATGCTGAGCCACGACAGAATGGATGGTTGGCTGGTGGCACCTGGCCTGGCTCTTCTTGGGAAGTCCCCTTCCCGCTGTGCCAGATCATTCCTGAATCTGGCCCTGGGAATAATTGTCCCAATTAAACCTTGAGGGAGGACAAAAAATGGCTCTATATTCCCTGAGCTTCAGGAAGCCAAAGGACTTGTGGCCCAGGACATACAACTAGGCAAATGGCAAATCCAAAGAAAGGGTTCAATCTGCAGAGTAAACACCCACTGCTTTGGACTGTCTGCTCTCCAGCTGCGTTGGGAACCCAGGTGCTCTGGGCCAGGGAGCCTAGGGGTTTCTGCATAAAGTAAGGACTCAGTCCACAGAGAATTACTCAAGTCCCACTTCAAGGAAGAACCTGGGGAAATGCAAGGACAGACTCTAATAGACGCTCATGTCTGGAAGAGTTGCCATTTGCAAAGTCGTCTCTCCTACATCATGGCATTCGCCATCTTCCTGACAACCAATGTAAACAGTGATCCACCTCCTGCCCCCTGTGTGATGGGGAGTGAAAGGCAGGAGGAGTTAGGGTTTGCTCATCTGAGCCCTCATTCACAGTCTTCCCACTGTGTCTCTCAGGCATCAGGGACCTTAGCAGCACAGTCCCTCTGTGACCAGGAAAGTGGGTAAAGAGCACGGGACCGACATGAGGGCCCACTCAGAGCCACCTCCCAGAGCAGCACCTCTCTTCCAAACAGGTAGACCACTGTGGGCAGGGGAGGAACGTGTTCCCAGTTCTGAAAGTGGCCATCTTTCCTTCCAGGACCCAGACACAGGGATATGCTGGCCTAGTGTGGGCACAGGGGCTTTTGTAGGGGAAGGGCAGAGGGGCTCCCCTCTGAGAGCAATTCCCAGGAGGAGAGAACCTGGCATGACCCAGAGACGCCTGGCCTTGCTTCCTGCCATCAACCCTTACTCTGAACCCAGGGATGCTTAACCACTGAGCCATATCACCAGCCCTTTTATTTATTTATTTATTTATTTATTTATTTAGCCAAGGTCTCACTAAATTGCTTAGGACCTTACTAACTTGCTGAGGCTAGCCTCCATTTTGTCATCCTTTGGCTTCAGCCTCCTGAGTCACTGGGATTACAAGTATGCACCCCCTACCCAGATGAACTGGCTTATGAAGGAAGGTGACCTGCTTCCTATTTCTCTGTCCCCTATTATCTCAGTCCCATGAAGGCAAGAATCCTTGCATTTTGCTCACTGCTTGGTCTTTATTTTCTTCAAAAATGCCTGACACATAGAAGATACTCGAAAATAATTATTGTGTTCAATAAATAACAACATTATATGAGAAGCTCCAGAAGGAGGAAGAAGACAGCTTTATAGCCTAAGATTCCCCCACCTGCTTTTCCTTGGCAGAAAGAGAGAATTCCCACCTGATGCCCAATGCAGAGCACCTGGCCCAGCCCTGCAAAGCCCTGACTTCTCCCAAGGGCCCTGCCAGGCCCAACAGGCAAGAAACATGGGGGCCTCCCATGTACTCCATGGAGCACAGACAATAGCACATCCTGGCCCTAAGTCATACACGTGCAGGTGATTTGGAAGGCAGAGTGCTTGGGGCCCATTAACAGCTGAGGAGACTGAGGCCCAGAGAAAAGATGAAAAGAGCAAGGTCACTCAGCAGGTCAGTGGGGAAGCTCATCTTGGAGGCCAGGGCTCCTGCTCTCCTGCTGGGCCCAAGCTGGGAATCAGGGAAGGGAGCCACAAAGAATACCTTCAGGACCCCCCAACCTCTGGTGCCCACGTCAAGCCCACCACCTTGGCACACCTGGCGTTCGTTAACCACTGGACTTACCATCCTTTTCTTCCCCATATCACTGCTGTTCCTTCCTGAAGAGGAAGCACAGGCCCAAGCAGCTGTGCCTAGGGGCCTGCCACCTCTGCCTGGGCCCCAGCCTCAGGCCAGTCGTTCTCAGATGGAAACTCTATCTTCACTCCCTCTTGTTCCCTTTACATCTCTCTCCTCAGTTTGATAGGGGGCTGTGGCAAGAAACAATTGGGGAGAATGTTGCAGCTCAGAGACTGTCCTTCATCAGTTCTCTCTTCCCCGGGAAATGAGGGGCTGCAGCTGGCCGGTGATACAGGTGGGCTGAGTTGGCCTCTGGCTGCTGGGAAGGCTGCACATCTGGGAGCAGGGGCCGGGGAGGGGGCTGAGATCCATCACCTGTGTGTGCCCGAGAGGCAACTGGGCATTGGGCATGCTGCCTGCCCCGCTGGAATTAGGGAGCAGGGCTGGGAGCTCCATCTGGGGACCTGGGGACAGGCAGAGCCCCCAGAGTGGGGGCAGGCTGTGGCAGTGCCTGGGAGAGAAAGCCCAGCCTCCCTGAAAAAGAAGAAAGAGCTATTTTCTAACTCAGGAGCCTGCCCTTCTCCACAGCACCCCCTTCTAGCCACACCTCAGAGCCACGCGCTAGCCACCCCTCCCAACCATCCAGAAGCCACCTCCAGCTGGGCCTCCATCTCTCTATCCCTCTCCCCAGCTGGCAGGGGCACTCCATGATGCAGCCCAGGTCCTTGTCCATGAGCTCTTGCATGTGCGTGTGCATAAACACACACACACACACACACACACACATGCATACACACACATTTTCTTTTTCTCAATATCTCCCCTCCACTACACACCTCCAAGGCTATCCCTGGCAACTCTTGTAGCTCTGCCACTTATTTATTGTATGGAGCCTCTCTTTTCCTCATCTGGAAGATGGAGCCAACCATTCCAAACAAGAATGTTTGGAGTTTTTTTTTTTTTTTTTTTTTCGGGGGGAGTAGTAATAGGGATTGAACTCAGGGGCACTCGACCCTTGATCCATATCCCCAGCCCTATTTTGTATTTTATATAGAGACAGGGTCTCACTGAGTGGCTTAGTAGCCTGCTAAGTTGCTGAGGCTGGCTTTGAACTCATGATTCTCCTGCCTCAGCCTCCAAAGCTATTGGCATGCAACACCAGCTGGCCACTGTTTGGAGTTTTTTAAATAGGTAACCCTTGGCCCTCAGCTCATGTTCATGGCCAAAGGCAGGTGGAACAGAAAAAACTTGGGGTTCGGAGTTCAAACAGGGATTCTGTAGCTGACTAGCTGAGCGATCTGAAAGAGGTGGCTTACTAGCTCCCTGAGCCTCAGTTTCCTCATCCGAAAAGCAGGAATGATAGAACCCCTACTGTACAAAGCGACTCAGAGACCCTGCGCGGAGAAGCCAGCCCTGTGCAAGCTGGGAAGAGTGCTGCCAGGAGGTGAGATCCATCCTGAGGTTCCCCTCCTCCCAGCCTTCCCAGCCTGAGGCCCTCCACAGGAAGCACCTCCCCAGTTCCCCAGGTGCCAGGAGAGCTAGGAGGCAGCTAGGGGTCAAAGAGCCATGCTGAGAGCCATAGCCAAGTCAGAATGATTCATGGCATTTTTGCCAGAACCAAGAAGTTGATATGTGACACCAGCAAGCCATTGAGATGATAATGGTTATGTTAAGCTTTGTATTCAATTGTATATTGCACAGGGTTGGTAAGCAGAAGGCAGGTTGGACTTCGGCCCTCACTCGCCCTTGGCAAGGAACCTTGTGCAGTTTGCAACCTGGACCGCTCTCCACAGTGGCCCTGGCTGAGCCTAGGGAGGCATGCCCAGAAAACCGGGACTGGATTCCACTTGGAGTCCCTATGACAAAAAAAAATCCAAGAAGCTTAAAGTAAGTCCTGGAACAGCTCAGGAGGTGAAAAGTCACTAAAGGAAGGTAATCTTCAAGCCGCATTTGAAGCAAATGTGAAGATGGAAAGGACCTTCCATCTCTGTAACTCCTGTAGTTAGAGAGTGGGTCCAGGGTTGGGAACATATTGGAGCAATGGGCAGAGATAAAGTTCACAATGAAGACCAAAGGAAGACCTGGGGCCAGGCACTGTGATGCACACCTATGGTCCTAGCAGCTCTGGAGGCTGAGGGAGGAGAATTGTGAGTTCAAAACCAACCTCAGCATTTAGCAAGGCCCTAAGCAAATCAGTGAAACTCTGTCTCTCAATAAAATACAAAAAGGGCCCCGGGGTGTGGCTCAGGGTTTAAGTGCCCCTGGGTTCAATCTCTAGCACAAACAAAAACAAAAAGGAAAACTAAGGAAGACTTGGAAGTCTGTGCAGTGTGGAACTTGAGGTCACATCAGGTGGTCAGGGCCCAGGATGGATAAAGGGATAGGGAAGTCAGGTGCCAAACGGCTGATGGTCCTGTCTTAGGTCCCGTCACTGCCCGAGGTGGTAGAGAATCGGGGTCTGTGTTCAAGTGCAGCCCAGCCCATGTGCCTGGTCTGGCAAGTGCCTCCTTCTGACCCCAGGATCCCAAAGTTGTAAAGAATCACTAGAAAAGCAAAACACATTCCAGCTTTTCCAAGGCTGAAGGGAACCCATTTCTATCCTCTGTCATCTACAGCCAACTGATCTTTCAAGCCTAGTTCAAATATCACCTCCTCTGCGAGGCCGTCCCTGATGCCAAGCCCTGACATCTTATCAGCTCCCATGACTTCTTGGACTCCAAGTGTCACCACACAGACATGGCTTCTCTCAGTTTCTCTGACACCCCTACCAAACTAAGAGCCTCTGAGCCTGGCTCTAGAGGCGCAGGCAACGGATTGGGTGGACGAGAGAAGCCAAGTGGACACATGCTCACACCTGGGTCTTGGAAGGACAGTAAACTGGACAACTGGGTCAAGGAGTAAAGGTTCAGGGATATCCTCACAGCCAGGCTCCAGGCCATGATTGGCCTCAGGGCAAGGGCTTGTTAGTGGGGGCATGGAGGCAGGCTGGGAGGACTGGCTGTGGAGGGGGATTCCTGCCCATCCTAGGCCCCTCCTCCTGCATGTTCCCCTTCCCCCTGAGTCTGGTGTAAAGCTCTGGATAAGCTCCAGGAAGCCAAGGCAGAGGATATCCAAGTGACATCTGACCCATTCCTCTAATGGGCATCGTGCCCATGTTCTGTCTTGTTCACCATGCCAGAACAGTCCCAGCTGCCCCTTCTCTGGTCACCCTGAAGGGCTCTGCCTGACCCTCTAGGGATTCCAGGCCCTGTTCTGTGTATCCACCATGCCATTCCTCCCACCAACTCGGACTGGACCCAGCATGGCCAAGCCGGGAGAAGGGAAGCCAGGGAGCCTGACTTCTGGGATTCTGGCCTCAGCTTTGCCCTTAACCTGTGGGGTTCCTGGAGTGGAGTGTGTGATCCTGGCTGACCCTCAGATTGTCCTCACTGAGGACTGAAAGGCTCCCCAAAGGTGAGAGGCTCCAGAGAAGGCCAGAAGAGGACGGACTTGGGTGATGGAAGCCTGGCCCTCGCCAAAGCCTGGCCCTCACCACCCTGGACCAGCAACGTCCGGCGCCTGCCTGTCCTCCTGCCACCGGCCTGAGCCTGCACCCGCCCGGCCCCAGGCTGAGGAAGCATCATCTTGCTGGGCTATTGCAGACCCATGTCTCAGCTCAGCTCCGGCTTCCTGAGCAGGCCCCGAATTAGCCTGGTGCTTTGTTCTCAAGTGCATTGGTCAGATCGCTTGGCCTGTACCTCCGGGAGTTGGGAGAGGAGGGAGGGAGGGGAGGGGTGAGTGGGGAGGTCAGGGGCAGGGAGGGGGGAGCGGGAGGGGGAGGGGGAGGGGGCGGGAGGGAGCAGGAGGAGGAACTCTACGCTAATTAAGTCTCATTAAAAAAAGAAGACGACAATGAGGAATAAGGAGAAGGAGAAAGAAAACCCCAGTGGAGGGGGAGGGAGAGGCTTGCTGAGGAAGCAGAACAGATGCGAGAGAGAGAGAGAGAGAGAGAGAGAGAGAGAGAGAGAGAGAGAGAGAGAGAGAGAAGCACGCAGGCACACACAGGCCTACAGACACAAGAACACACACAGCTCTCCCTCCTGGCAGGCTGCGCCCGCGCTTCCTGCGCTTGGCCCTGCCCTGCCCCAGCCTGGCACCATCCAACTTAGGTCCACAAGCCTGGGCCTGCCTGCCGTTGCCCAGGGCTGTGGCAATCAGGACCAAGCCCACTCAGATTCCAGTCCTGGATCAGCTCCTCCCAAGCTCTGGGCTTTGGGCTCATCTCCTCCCAGGACCTCATATACAGAAACCTCATATATATAAACTCATAGATATATGACTTTATATAGATAAACTCACATATACATATGAGTTTATATATATAAAAACTTTACATATACATAAACTTTATATATATATATATATATATATATATATATGAATATATGAAAAAAATATATATATATACACATATGAATATATATGAATATATGAAAAAAATATTATATATATATATATATATATATATATATATATATACCCAGCCATTGTCTTAGAACTTCCTTTAGCTGTTCTCTGTTCTTAGAAATCCTGTTTCCTGCATCCCATGTTTTCTTTTTTGTATCATCCCTTAATTTAAAAATAATTTTTTTTTTTTTAGCTATACATGGACACAATATCTTTATTTTGTTTATTTATTTTTATATGGTGCTGAGGATCGAAGCCATTGACTCACATGTGCAAGGCAAGTGCTCTGCCACTGAACCAGCCCTATCCCTTCATTTTATTAATATTGTTGGTCTCTTGAGAAAACATATTTGGGACATAAGATTTGGAAATCTATATGAAAATGATTAGTTGATGGAATTTCAGGTTGAATATCATCTGAATGCATTGCTTGAGTTTTTTTAGCAGTTTCAATATTATTCTGTTTCTTGACTTTATATCTGTCTTATTTTTCCTCTTTTAGAAGCTTTTTATCTCTGATTTAACGTTTCATGATAATATATATTTAAAATTTTTCACTTATTGTGTTATATACTGGCATTTTTTTTCTTTCAGTTCTTTTTTAAATTTATTTTCTTTTTAGTTATATATAATAGTAAAATGTATTTTGACTTTATATATATATATATATATATATATATATATATATATATATGAAATATAACTTTCCATTCTTATGGTTGTATAGAGTATGTCCAATTCATTTTATTCTATTCTCCTCCCTTCCTTTCATCCCCCTTTGCCTAATCCAATGACCTTCTGTTGTTTCCCCCACCCCCTATTGTGTGTGAGCACCCATAGAGCAGAGAACATTCAGCCTTTGGTTTTTAGGGATTGGCTCATTTCACTAAGCATGATAGTCTTCAGTTCCATCCACGTACCAACAAATGCCATAATTTCATACTTCTTTATGGTTGAATAACTGTATATTTATACCACAATTTCTTTATCCATTCATCTGTTAAAGGCACATAGGTCGGTTCCATAGCATAGCTATTGTGAATTGAGCTGCTATAACCATTGATGTGGCCACATCACTATAGCATGCTGATTTTAAGTTCTTTGGGTATAAGCCGAGGAGTGGGATTACTGGGTCAAATGGTGGTTCTATTCCAAGTTTTCTGAGAAATCTCCATGCACCAATTTGCAGTCCCACCAGCAATATATTAGTATACCTTTCTCCCCACATCCTTGCCAATATTTGTTATTACTTGTATTCTTGATAATTGCCATCCTGGCTGTCCTTCAGTTCTATGAATTCTTTTACACATTATTTCTTTGATATTCCCCTCTTTGATTTTCCCTGGTCTCCCCTTCTGTAATGATTATAATTGGATATTAGGCTTATTTATTTATTTTAATATTTGCCATTTGTTTTCCTTTTTCTTTGCCTTTTGTTCTATTTTTCAGGAGAATCCTTCATTTTATCTTTATTTGTTTTTTTCCTCCTGTTTTGATTGTCATCATTTTAATTTCAGTGTTTTGATCTTTAAACATTTCTTCATATCCTTTTGCTTTGTGTATGTGATATTATCTCTAATTTCAGTAATGAAGATAACAATAGACTTTTTTAAGAGCTGTATGAAAATTAAGAGCAGTAATACCAGTATATCACTTAGAAAAGTTCCTGGTACACAGAAAGCATTCAGTCATGTTAGCTATTTTTTCTTTAAGGGTATCAGAGCTCTTTTGAAGTTTTGTTCTGTGTCTGTATTTTCTGTTGAGGGTGTTTTGTTGTCTTTGTTTTTGCCTCTCTTATTGGATGGAACCTTTTCTCAAGTGTCTAAGGGGTTCAATAAGTGAACAGTTTTTTAAAAGCATGACACTAAGAATGTTACACAAAGCTCTCTAGTTGTAGTTTAGGTGGACTGCCGTGGAGTCTTCCCTAAAGGATGTTCAAGCCTTCACTCTTGGACAGTGTGATTTAGGGGAACTGTCTTTTTTGCAGGGAGAGCCCTTGATGTCAGTCATGTTTAAGTGCCCCCTCTTTGGACTTATTCACTTTTCCAGAAAAATGATTTTCCAATTACTTTCCTTGGGAGAAGGAGTTTAGATAATAGGTATTATTTGAACCTATGTGGATAGAAGGTTCTAGGTCTCACCCTCTAAAACCTTTTATTTATTTATTTCCTGGTGAGGTGCCTCATTCTTGTCCTATACCATAACTGACTCTGTTAAGTTGGAGCTTCTTCCTTTCAGTTTCTTCACAGACCAAAGTCTGATATCTCATAGAAGGATAATTAATAGTCCTTTAACTGCAATGAGTAGAGAGGTAGGTTCCTTGGAGATCATACTACTTTACCTCCTTTCATATAAAAATTTTAAGCCTTGTAAATACACGATTCATCTACGCATTTCATATTTCTAACTTCTAAGCTTTTAAGGCACTTTGGAGAAAATATACTAGCTTCTTTTAGGAACTCCCTTGGATTTCTGAGCTGCTGAGTTGTTGACCTTTTTAAAAATTTTTCTGGGGCTGGGGATGTGGCTCAATTGGTAGTGCACTTGCCTAGAGTGTGTGAGGCACTGGGTTAGGTTCTCAGCACCACATAAATGTGAAATAAAGATACTGTGTCCACCTAAAAACTAAAGAAATAAATATTTTTTTTCTTTTGTATTTCTGGGAATTGAAACCCAGTGCAGTTCTCCCACTGAGCTACATGCCCAACCTTTTTTACACTTTATTTTGAGACGTGTCTCACAACGCTTGAACTTGCAACTCTATTTTAGCCTTTCTGGTAAACTAAGCCTCCAAGCCCAGTTTAATGACTTTTTCTAAATTTGTTTTCTACCTTCCAAAAATAGGTAGTTATCACTTGACATTTGTCTTTTTTAATATTCTCTCTTGATGTTGTGTTTTTTTTTTTTAATTTAATGTTTGTTTTTGGTAAGTTTTGGGGAAGGGGCTGTTCTAGCATATTTTAAAATCTAGTATGTATTTGCTTTAATCACTGTTAATTTTCCTTTTTTTAACTTCCTAGGATTCTATGGATTTCCTATTTTTGTAACAGTTTTGTCATAAATCTATCAAGTTCTGTGAGTTATCCCAAAGGACTTTTAAAAAAAATACATAAAAATAAATAAATAAAGATATTGTGTCTATCTAGAACTAAAAAAAAAAAAAGAGATTCCATGTTACCCCAGTCAGAATGGCTAGCATCAAGAATATAAAAAAATAGCTGGACAGTGTAGCATATGCCTGTAATCTCAGTGACTTGAGAGGCTGAGGCAGAAGGATCACAAATTTGAGGCCAGCCTCAGCAACTTACTGAGTCCTGTCTCAAAATAAATAAAAAGGATAGGGGATGTAGCTCAATGGTAAAGTGCCCCTGTGTTCAATCCCCAGTACAAACACAAAAACAAAAAAAAATGAATGCTGGTACAGACCTGTGAGAAGAGGAACCATTATACACAGTTGATGGGAGTATAAACTAATACAGCCACCGTGGTAATCAGTGGGGAGTTTCCTCAAAACCTAAAAATAGAAATATCATATGATCTAACTGTACTACTTCTGGGTGTATACCTGAAGGATACCTGCATACCTATGTTTATTGCAGCACATATCACATTAACTCTTATGTGCTATCAGCCTAGGTGCCTGTTAATGGATGAATGAATAAAGAAAATGGAGACTATATTCACAATGGAGTATTATTGAACTATAGAGAAAACATGAAATCGTGATCTGTAGGCAAATGGATAGAACTGGAGAAAACATGGTATAAGAAATAAGCTAGACTCAGAGAAATATCACATGTATTGTCATGTGTGATCTACGGGAAAAAAAGATAAAGTAGAAGGGAGACTATTAATAAAAAGGGCATCATGGAGGGGAGTATTGAAGGGAGAGTGGGTGAGAAAGGGCAATTATGAATATACATGTGTGAATATACCACAATGAAACTTGTTATTCTGCATAGTTAATATGCACTGATAAAAATTTGGTTTTGGATTGGGCCAAAGGAATATGGAAAATCCCGATGAACTATTCTTGTGATAATATATACCTGTGCAGTGACCCAAAACCTCATGTCTTCCAGTTTAATTGTATCTCCTTTGTTTGAATTGTATTAAATATATATGGAAAATTCTTGTAATTTGTGTCCATCTTTATATTCTCCATGCAGACTCCCACCCTTGTATTCTGCCGCAGCCTGGCTGGGCACAAATGCCACAGTCTGGCTGGGCACACAATCACGAGCCACCACGCAGCTTGTAGATTCAAACAGCAACTCTTTATTCCCGAACTCACACCAGCCGTCTACAATCACGTTCTGGGGAAATCCACGTTCTCTGCCCAAAATCCACCTCCACTGGGCTTCTATCTCCCAAAGAATACTGTCTAAATCCCGTGATAACTCAAGGGGAACTCAGGCAGCAGGATACACCCTATTCCCAGCAGGAATAATCTTAAACCTTAAACCTGGAACCGGGAACACCCTAATCCGCCTTGGTCCTTGAGCAAGGTCACCTACATTCAATGTCACTGCAACATGGGGTACGCTGGCAAGAAAATTGTCATACCTACTTGGCTAATGGCTCCCAGCAGTATTCTACATCACTGCTTTAAAAAATACGTTGTTATACAATTTAGGCCTCAAAATATGTGGCTATCATACCTGAACTTGAGTTTTCCAAGGTTCTGTTAGTGAGGTACTTAACAGACTGCATTTAGAATAGAGAACTATAATAACTATTGAGCTACCTTATGTTGCTTTTGTTTTTATTCTTGGAAGGTGACCATCTAAACTGTAGAAAAGAGGAATGGTGCTGGTTTTATCAACTGGTTTTATGTCCTCCTATTTTGCTAAATTATTGTATTTAAATTTTTCTAATTTCCTGAGTATTCTAAGTACACATTATATTTCTAAAAATTAATACATTCCCCTTTTGTTAAATTATTATTTTCCTATTCAATAGTTCAAACATACTGTTTTATAAGCATTTTTATTACTATGTTAATGGAGTTTGGTTTATCTTTAGGTCTCCTCCCTTAAGTTAAGTGATACCAGTTCTGGACATCTAAAGTCCCCCAAATGGCAATCCCCAAAGGTTAAGTTTCTGAATTTTGAAATACTGAAAATTGAAATTCCCCAAACCACAGTTCCCATTGTGGATACACGGGGGTAGGGGGGTATTTATATGAGAAGAGTAGAAATTTGATGCTAGGTAGGAAAGGGATTGGTGCTTTTACAGTTGTATATGAGATAGCTGCATAATGATATATGGAATGAATATTGGAAACCCAGTAAAACATTATTTTCTGTGTGTCTATGAGGGTATTTCCAGTGGAGATTAGTGAGAGATTCTTGAGTGGACTAGAATCAGAAGATCCAGAAGCATAGGACACTAAATGGGACAATTTAATAGGGACTTCCTTTCATGTGTAAATGAATTGTAGAAGAATTTTTTTAATCAGAGCAGTACTAGTTAGAAAATGAGCATGAGTGGATATTTTTTGCGGAACACCATGTGTCCTAAAAGAAAAAAAAGAAGCTATTTATTATGATGTAAGACTTCAAAATATAACTAAAGATTGTCAGATCTTATAGACTTCTCTTGCAGTTGCCAATTCTCTATTCTTGTGATATGTTTTTTTCCTATGTCAGATTTTTTTTAGTTTTTTTTTAATTAAATGCATTTTTTAAATTATTTGCTATAGTGGGTATTTCATCTAGTATCATTTCTAATACTGGAGGTATAAATTCTGTAAAGAATTTTTGAGTTCTAATTTGTTGTATGCATTATTTGCAGATTTAATTGTGCAAGTGCATTTTCACAACATTGACTGTATGTGAGTGTGGAATATGTAAAAATGTAAAAAATTCCTTGGTAAATGAAGAGGTGTTCTTTTTTGTGCATCTGTGTTTATGAAAGAATAAATCTATCAGTATCTCCACTGTTTAGGTCATGACCCCTTGTAGGTCTTGATTGAATTCATGAAGAAACTTAGATTATTCATCCTTGTATTTCATAGAACAATTGTTCTAATGCCGGGTACACAGAATTACCAGTTATAGTGATATGCATTTTTACATTTAGCTTGTTAACCTATTTGAGTAGTTTGTATGCTCATACCTCATTATCTGTGCAGTTGTTGGTAGTATATTTGAGTGTGCTTGCAAAAATATATATTATTGCCTATTATAATTTGTAAAATGAAGTAATCTGACATGTTTTGTGTTTCTTGAATCCCATTATGAAAATGTAATTGCCCATTTAAGAAAAATTTAAACAGTTTTTTTTTTCCAAAATTATATTTTTGGAGTTTTGGTCTTTCACGATCTCAGATCTTACCTCATCTCTTTTAGGATTATGTCATTCCAGATTGTGTTTTCAGGATTGTGACCCAAACCCATAGGTAGGATATAAACAGATGTTTTGAATAACAAACTGTGCTAGATCCTTTTGTATACATTATAGTAATTAGATTAATCTTTGCAGTAACATTGTGAATTTGGGAGCATTATTCCATTTTTACTAATAAGAAAATGAAAGTGTAACAAAGTTAAATAATTCACCATTATTAAATGGCAAAATAAGCTTTAAAGTGACTAGATGTTTAGTTGACTTTTTTGGAATTTGATTTCTACTTTGTATCACTATTGTGAAGAACATAAAAGATTCATAATCATAATATAGGTACATTTGACCCAGCTATTCCCCTTCTCGGTCTATTCCTTGAAGACCTAAAAAGAGCACACTACAGGGACACTTCTACATCGATGTTCATAGCAGCAAAATTCACAATAGCAAGACTGTGGAACCAATCTAGATGCCCTTCAATAGACGAATGGATAAAAAAATGTGGCATTTATACACAATGGAGTATTACTCTGCATTAAAAAATGACAAAATCATAGAATTTGCAGGGAAATGGATGGCATTAGAGCAGATTATGCTAAGTGAAGCTAGCCAATCCCTAAAAAACAAATGCCAAATGTCTTCTTTGATATAAGGAGAGTAACTAAGAACAGAGTTGGGACGAAGAGCATGAGAAGAAGATTAACATTAAACTGGGATGAGAGGTGGGAGAGAAAGGGAGAGAGAAGGGAAATTGCATGGAAATGGAAAGAGACCCCCAGGGTTATACAAAATTACATACAAGAGAAAGTGAGGGGAAAGGGGAAAATAATACAAGGGGGAGAAATGAATGACAGTAGAGGGGGTAGAGAGAGAAGAGGGGAGGGGAGGGGAGGGGAGGGTGGATAGTAGAGGATAGGAAAGGCAGCAGAATACAACAGACACTAGTATGCCAATATGTAAATCAATGGATGTGTAACTGATGTCATTCTGCAATCTGTATATGGGGTAAAAATGGGAGTTCATAACCCACTTGAATCAAAGTGTGAAATAAGATATATCAAGAACTATGTAATGTTTTCAACAACCAACACTAAAAAATTTAAAAAAAGATTAATATTAAAAAAAAGAGTGCAGAAGATAGATGTTATCATTGCCTCTTGTTAGTATATTTCATTATGATTTATGTTAGGTATTTGGTCTGTGAAAATGGCAAAAGTGGCTTTGGAAAAAAATTACAGTAGAATGTGTTATTTTTATTTAAAAAAGTAAACTCACTTAAAATAATAGGGTTTATAGTATTGGTTTTATTTTAGGAAATTAAAGCTTTATTTAAATGTTTCTTGCAAAAACAAATACAGTTTACATCTAATAGTTGGGCAAAGATATCTGAAATTATATTTGAGTTGGCAGACATTTATCTAGTTTAATGAACTTGATAAGGAAGAGAGAGGGCTGGGTATGTGGCTCAGTAGTAGAGCATGTGCATAGCATGTTAAGGTTTTGGGTTCAATCCCTGAAATCTTCTTTTCAAATCTAGCAGAAGTACTTTCTGAAGAGATAAGAGATAAAGGATGATTACATGAAAAATCATAAAAAGTTCCAATCAGAATCCATAAAACAGTGACAGGACAGACAGTAATTAAAATATCAAGTAATTGTATGTTCTAAAATAGTAAAAACAGTATTAATTTAGTAGTTTTAATAACTTAAGTTTGACAGCACTGGGGAAAAGATTATAGGCCACTTTATGAAAATAAATACAAATAGCAAATAACAGGTGAGCTCAAGGCTTCTTATCCATTAAGCACATGGCAAGGCTTTAAACTAGGTTGAACTGGCTGTACCTGAACTGCCTCTCAAAAGGTTTCTTGGGGCTGAGAGAGCAGCTCAGTTGCACATGATTCTGGGATTCTTTTTTTTTAAAAGGGAGAGAGAGAGAGAGAGAGAGAGAGAGAGAGAGAGAGAGAGAGAGAGAGAGAGAATTTTTTAATATTTCTTTTTCAGTTTTTCGGTGGAGACAACCTCTTTATTTTATTTTTATGTGGTACTGAATATCAAACCCAGCGCCCTGTGCATGCCAGGTGAGCACGTTATTGTTTGAGCCACATCCCCAGCCCAATTCCAGAATTCTTACAATCAGCTTTCCTTAATTTCTTAAACTTTTGATTATACTAGATATGTTTTTTGAGAGAAAAATTAATCTTCACAATTCAAAATAACTTCAGGTTTGATGAAATACTCCTTGCCCTGCTCATGGCATTCAGATACATGATCACAGCCTCTTTGCTTTCCGTTGATGTGTTATTTCCATTTTTTTTTCTTCTTACTTTTCTTTGTAGAACTATTTATTGGTAATGAGATTGTTTTATAGAATGTTGTTTTTATTCCTCTTGTTACTGTCAACAGAGAATATTTCATAACCATTTCTCTCTCTCTCTCTCTCTCTCTCTCTCTCACACACACACACATTACTTTATGTTTTTTTTTTATTATTATTTTTGTCTTCTCTGACTTTTTCTGAGTCCTAATGTCTTCTTTTTTAATGTGGTGCTGATTTTCAAAATCAGTGCCTCACACATGCTAGGCAACCACTCTACCACATAGCTACAACCCCAGCCCAGTCCAAATGTCATGATCCGAGAATTTTAGTATGTTGGCCTGGAAAATTCTGCCATCGTAAGTCATATTCTAAGCCTTGTATACAACAACATGGATTATTTCAGAAGGAGAATTTTAAGACATTCTTTTTTGGGGTGGGGGGGCAGGTATGGTGGATACCAGGGATTGAACCCAGGGCCATTGGGCCACTAAGCCACATCCCTAGCCCTATTTTGAATTTTTATTTAGAGACAGGGTCTCGCTGAGTTGCTTAGTGCCTCACTGTTGCTGAGGCTAGCTTTGAGCTCAGGATATTCCTGAATTTTAAGACATTCTTTTAGGAAATTTGCTTATAAAATGTGATAGGTATTGTATTACAAAAAGAAAGAAAAAAGCCTGTGATCAGAATCAGAAGGCTAATTATACATTTAATAACATCAAAGAAAAACAAATGTGAGATAATTTATGCTCTTGTCATATTTTTTCCTATAATTTAGAAGTTGAACAACCCATGCTTATCTGTAGCACCACCTTCCATCTTTCTTAAATACAGCATTCATAGTTTTTTTTTTTTTATTTTCTGGGTTTCATCATCATAATGAAAGACTATTTATTAGTCTCTCCCACATATATAGTTAAGTCCTATACAGTATACTGCAAAATGTATAGATGTACACACACATATACATACATACACACATATGATATCAATTAATTTATAGGATGGTATCTATATTTATGTATTTTTTTAAAGATGGGATTTTACTACATTGTGCTGGCTGGACCAGAACTCTTGGGCTGAAAGAGTTTTTCTGCCTCGGTCCTCTTAGGAGCTGAGAATGATACATCCTGCACCTGGCATGTGGGATGGTTGCAAATTACTAGTTCAGTCTCTTAATCACTGTTAACATTTCACACAATATAGTTTGTGTCCATAAACATGAATTTCTCCCTTAATCTCATCTAATTTTCTTACCTTTATCATTAGATAAAAGACTTTAATTTATTGCCTTGACTGGAGGAAAAAAAGAAACCCAAACAGAATTAATCCTAATGTTTAGATTTTTATAGTCATTTTATTAATATAGATTATTAAAGCAATTATATCTTTATACACCAAGGATAGTATATTTTTACTGTGAAATGGGGCAACTGGTTGCTTATACTCTTCAGAGAAAATAGAAACAAAGATTTTGTCTAGATGTGAAACAAAAAAAGACTTAAATGTCTTCATTCAAGGGATTAGGCATTATAATTTTTTTAAACAAATTGTTTTCAGTCTGATTTTATTTATCATTTTGCTTTTGCCTGGATATTTAATATTTATGGTTTTCATGTTCTAAAACATTTTTTTTCTTATTTTATATTAGTAGAAGAAGCTGTAATTCACATTTTATGGTCACCTACATAGTAGATGAAAGAACTAAGAATTTGAAAAAATTTCAAATCTTTTAAGGTGGGAAAAAAGCTCATAGTACTTATTTTTTATATTTTATACACACTTGTGTTAGTTTCTTCATTTAGTGCAATAAAATTTTATTTTTTAAATCAAATAACATTGAATATTTACAAAATTGCAAGATACTATGTTTTGGGAGAGAATAGTGTATTTGTTTATAAATCTACTGAGCATAGCAGCTATATAATCTAGTACATAAAGTGCAAGAATTCTGGTTTCGTATCCTCAATATAAGCCAAGTTGGAAGCACTTAGTAGGAATTTAATGAATTCTTATTGAATGTATAAATGAAGATTTATGCCCGTAGGGGATTTATAATCTGGTTGGAGATGAGATGAACCATAAACACTTGGAAAATTAAATGAAAGCAAGAAAATAATTACATAATAATCCTGGCTTAATGAGATTAATTATATAAAGTGTTTAACAGAGTGCCTAATACATAGTAAATACTTTGAAGTGCTTATTTTCTTCCCTTTTGACTAAACACTAAAAGTTTCATAAAATGATATTTACATGTAGAGATTTGTTTTGTTTTTAAATAATAATAAATGCTCTTGAGTTTCAGAGAGATTAATATGAGCTGAGTGGGCTCGAATTTGAATATTGGTAGAATATGAAAAGTAAAGGTGTTTGGGGAGGATAGCAGGAAGAGGGAAAAGCAAACAGCAAGGCATGGACCTGGAAAAGTTCCATTCTATCTGAAGATTCATTGCCTCAGTTGAAGTACAGAGTGTGTGAGTAGGGATTATGAAATGTGAGGCTAGGAAGAGTAGTTTGGGACAGACTGTGGATATCCTTGTTCTGCTGGGAAGAGGCTGGTGCTGCAGTCTGGCTGGGCACAAATAACCTAGCCGCCACAAAGCCTTGTAGATTCAAACAGCCTCTCTTTATTCCACAACTGTCACTGGCACTGCCCACACCACACGGGAACACACCCCCACCCCAGGCAGCAAGAGCCGCCCCACTGCCCGACAGTAAAGGTCAAATATACAGTACAATCAATCCAGCATCACAGCAATTAGATATAGCTTAACTCAAATCTTCATCTCAATGGTTCGCTGGCTTCACTTTTCAACCATTCCCTCTGGCAAATGCCAGGCATCATTCTGACTGGGCCTTGGCTCTCAACAGGCTGGACTTTGTATGCCACCTGAGATTTGTAGGTTTATACTTTATACATAGAGAATGAATACTTTAAATTTAGAAAAGTAGGCCCCTTGAAGAATGCTACTTTAAGGATTAATGTACATATCAAAAGAATTTTATTGGTTTAAAATGTGTTTAGAACCCCTTTGGAGCAATAAACAACATCATACATTATAGAAGACTTGCCATTTGCATGCATGCTTTCTGAGACCATTTCAAATCCTCAGATTTTAACATTGTAAGATTTTTGTTCAACTCTTTACTTGCTTTGAATGTATTTCTATTGAGTCTTATGTTTCTTGTATATACTACTATTCTACATGTTAATATTCTTTAAAACTTTAGTGAATGTTTTATTTTACTTTATGAATTATTTTTGCTCAGGTTGGAGTATTTGGTGAATCAGTTCAATGATTGTTTTTTTTTTTTTTAAATCTCAAATATTTGGTGGACTTGTTCACATTCATAGCTACAAGTTGTTACCAAATTTGATAATCTATTCCTTTTCAGGTTAAGAGCTATCATTTTCTTAGTCTTTACATTTTCCCTTCTTCCAATATTGGTATTAACAGTTTGGCTTTCTTTGGTGGTGATTAGGAAGACATTCTTTATGAAGAAACTCAGGGGGCTGGGGTTGTGGCCCACTGGTAGAGTGCTTGCCTAGCATGTGCAAGCACTGGGTTTGATCCTCAGCACCACATAAAGATAAATAAATAAAATAAAGATAATGTGTCTAACTGTTAGACCAGGACTCAAGAAAAGACCACTGACTAAAATTAAAATCAAATTAAAGCAAGCTTATTATTTCGACCAGCCAGGCTGCCTCTCCCTCCCAAAACAAGACAGCAACCCCACCTTTCCTACAGCCCAGCTTTATAGCCCAGAAAGTTACACAAAAGGGGGGTTACAGATAACAGAACTCTGACAAGCATCACACTAATGGTAGTTTACATTTTTTTTTTTTTTTTTTTTTTTTTTTGCTGGCCCCAACATCAGAATTTATGAGGACCATTAGAGCCTCAGAGAGGGTTGTTGTCTGGCCAGGGAAGGCCAATATTTATGAGGTGTCACTAAAGTTTCAGAGAGGGCTACTATCTGGTCAGAGAGCCAGGCATGGGTGAGTTCAAGGCACAGACAGGCATTCCAAGCAGGTTCAGAATTTGCAGTAATTTATAGTAAAGCCGAAATTATCTTTTCATGGCTTTGTGGCAAGATGGCTCCCAATTTTAATAAAAGATCAGGTTGGGTCTATCATTTCCCCCTTTTCTTATGTGTCCCTTTCAAATCTTTGATAGGGTAGGGGAAGAGCACTGAGGGAATTTTAATCCCTCAGGTAACAGTCTCCAAATTTTTAGAACTCACCCAAAACCGGTCTCCCTGATTTTACCTGACTTAATTAATTACTTATATTGATAGTCTATTTATTTTTGGCTCCATTGTTGTAAGAAGAGAGGCGTCACTCATTTTGGCTTCTTCTGAGCTGAGAGAGGGTGATGTGAGGGGGCATGGCGTGAGGGACATGAGTTGCCTTTTAGAAGTCAGTTGAGGGACATGAGTTGCCTTTTAGAAGTCAGTTCGGTTTGAAGTCTGGTTGGGGAAGAACAGGTTGTAAAGTTATCTGGGGATGGGTGCTTCTATGAGAGAAACAAAAACCATGAGTACTGCATAAATTTTGCAGCAGCTGGAACATGTCACTGTAAAGAAGTTCCCTCACCAGGCTTTAAGATCCCCAGTTATCAGGACTGTAAACTTAACATTTAACGTTTAGTGTTACAGTTGTCCCTCCCCATAAGAAACAGTTTAATAATTTAATGTCATCTGATCTTGCAAAATCCTTTTACTAGTATGACCTCTGTGTCTAATAGAGAAACCTTTAATTCTGTTACTCAGGGTTGGATAATCATACTAGCAAACATGAAGCATACCTGTGTAGGTTAGGAATATCTGTAAGCCTCAAACTAAAAACTTCTGCCTCTGGCAGCTCCTCTTGATAGTCTCTTTTTATAGTTATCAGGCATTTCTGTCTGAGAATCCTTCTTTGTAGCCTCCAGTCTTACTTATTTTGGGAGGCTAACATAAAGAGTATACCTTAAAATATTATTATTATTATTATTATTATTATTATTATTATTATTATTATTATTTAAAATGCCCAGGAATGGCTGTATTTTGGTTTTAACTGTCTTTGCTAAGTGTTTAAGATGAAGCAGTCAAACTGACTTTTGTTTCTATCTATTGTTAACAGCCAGCTGAGCTTTTATGGGAGTCATTCCTGGGGAAACTTGAGAGCAGCTTCTCAGTTCTGCTAGTGCCATTTGCGCTAGGATGAGTCCAGGTCTTTCTTGACCATGTGGCTTCCCTCGGAAGCATCAGGGATGTCTCCCTTCTCTGATGACTCTCCTCTTCATAGCAAATGCACTGATTGGCTTTCTGTTCTCCAGTGGTCTCATTAATTGTCAGAGTCTGTAAACAAGTCAAAATAACACCTGGCATTTTGCCAGGGGAATGTTAGAATTCATAAACAAGTCTGGATGGTGCCTGGCAAAATGCCAGAGGGTGTGGTTTGAGAAGTAACAAAAGCAAGCCATTAAGTGTGGAGATTCCTTATTGGTTGACTGATGTATCTAGTTTATGCTAATTAGATAAGCTGTGTGGAATGTATAAATACTGCTCCTGTCCTGCAATAAACGGCTCCTACTCCTGCTGTATCAACGTACACAAGTTATTCGTCACCCCCCGGTTATTTTGCTGCAGCCAGCTGGACTGCGGCAATTAATCTCCCTGATCGGGAGGTTATGTGGCCCAGAGTTGCAAAGCTCTTTAGAGAAGTCCCCTGTTCCCTGGATTCAGACTGACTCAGAGGGCAAGAGCCAAATATTGATTTTCTTCGCCCTTTTTGTTTAAGTTTAATTTTAAATCCTAATCTAAAACATCCAGCAAATAAGTTTTAACAGCCTTATATTAAGAGTACCGGGCTTTAATGTCTATAACTTTATAATTATTTATCTATTTATTAATTGGGATCTGTATTATTCTATCTGTCTTGTAGGTGATGACTTATTATCTTAAATTAACCCATGTTGTGTTCTTAAAGCAACACTTCTGTAAAACACTAACAGGGAATCTTTAGATCACTTATAAGGAAATTACAAATAAAATTAACAAAAGTAAAAATACTTAGTTTGTGTAATAGCTATCCTGAATTTTTTGGCTGAGTTATACATTATATCCCCTGTTTGAAATCCTAGTAATCTTGACAGAAAAAAAAAAAAAAAAAAAAAAAACAACATAACTTTAAATGAACTAAAATCTGGCCTACTGCTTTCATAGTCATTCTCACATGTAATAAGATGGGACACAGAGCCTTATCTCAGGTAAGGCAGGGCTCTTTATAAATCTTAAGTGTTTTAGTTCTAAAGCTGATCTTTGTTTTTTAAATATCATTTTACAAAGTTTACATAAATTGTTTGAGGTCACATGAACATTAGCTAACATCATATGATATCACATTTAAAACATGAATTAAAGAAAGGCTGAAAGTTTTTAACCTTTACATAGATTAGGCTCTCATTAACTTAAAAATACATTTAAATTGTCACCCAATGTAAAAAGTAACATAAAACTTTACACATCTTATTGATAACATGTAAATAAATCCCCAATATATTTTTTACCATACAAATTCAGAACACCAGCTTGATACAATGCTCTTTTAAAGTTTCTGCCTTGCAGACTTGTATACCTGGAAGATATGAGCACATTAATAGCATCACAATTACATTGATGTTTCTATATTAACCAAGTTTAGCTTTTAAAGAAATGGCAGTACAGTGCTCTAAAATAACAGTTCTTATTTAATCAGTTGTTTAATTTTTATGGTTGCTTGCTATAGAAAAAAATAAAACTTAATAAACACAATGTTATGCATAAACTTATGTTTTATGAAAATTTTGTCTTTTTAACACATGACTGATTTTTACAATCTTATACAGACTTTAGTACAAACTTATACAGACCTTAGTAAATCAATCAGATATCTAACAAAAGTACTCATTCATGAGTAATCCCATATCAAATTTACTTTACTTATTTATCAAAATATTAGACAAATGTATTGAACAGTGTAAACCATTTTTTTGTTGTTGTTGAAGGAAAAGTCCTAGAACCAAGGCATATTAGACATTTTATAGACATTAATATTTTATTAGATTTTTGAACACCTAGAAAAACTTGTAAGCTTAAATTTAAAGACATTTATTTTTATCTGTTTATCCAATTTAAATTGAACCATTTAAATCACGTGAATTAAAGATCTTTGGATCCACTTTTTAAAATTTGTTTTTATGAGCGCTCCTTATATATATTAATTTGTATATCATATATATGATATACGGACATATGTATATATAGACATACAACACATAACAAAAGTGTGCACACATAACAATAGTAAAGGCCTTGTAGCTTTTCTCAGGTGAAGTCTCCATTGCAATGTTTCAAAAACTCCACAGTTGGTCAAAGATAGAACTGATCAGAAAAACATTAACCTAGGTCTGTAGGATCAAAATCATGAGCTCAAGAAAAAAAAAAAAAAAAACAGAATCTAAGGAAAAAAATAAAGAGTCCTAGAAAAGATGACTGGCCAGTAATTCGTAAATACCATACAATTTACCTTTTTTTCCCCTTAGGCCTCAGATCAGTCTCCTACTGAGCTTGCAGGCTTCTTTCATTTGCATTTCAACATAAGTCCTGGCTGAGGTCTGGAAAGAGCAGGGAAAAACTGCTATTCTGAGCAGACACCTCAGCCCTAAGGCATTTTAACCATAAGTCATAATTTTCAGGTTCGGATGTTGAAAATTATGATACAAGTTTAAGATACAATTCACAAAATTTTATATCTTTACATCTTGTTTTGTCAACAGATACCATACTATGATTTACTATCCTTGTCCAAATTAATGTACTGGTACACACAGTGACATTTTCCCAGGCTACCCAATTCAAAATTGGTGAAAAAAATGACTGAATGATTGGGAAGTTACTTGCCAACTTGGAAGTAGAGTTCTTTAGTTTTCCATCCTAAGTATTTAAATTCTCTGGCATGAATTATCTGAAATCATAAACTAAACAATTACCTAAACCCAACTTTTAACTGCAAGATTGTGCAATGCTTCAAAAACCCATTCAAATACAAGATTGTTACAATAAAACATCATCATTTAGACACACATTCAGCTAAGATCATTCCCAAGAAACAATTTATAATATCAACACATTATTGCACATGTCTTAAAGGGCCAGAAACAAAGACACAAGACAGACAGAAAGGAGCTCCAGACTATGGCTGACAGACAGAAGCCTTTAAAACAGAGCAGATAAGAGAAAAATCTCCTACACCAGTGGCACCATAGATGTCCCCACAAGGGGACCAGATGTTTTCACAGAGGGGCAATCTGAAATGTAAAATCAAGGGTCTCCATGGTGACTTTACTACATTTAGTGTCCCCTTTTTCTTTTTCTCTTTTTTAAGAAGACAGAGGTGGCATAATCCTTACACTGCAGGGAAGGAAGGAGGGAATTCCCCAAAGCAACAGGGCTTTGGCAGCTGCTGGGAGTCCCTCAGTCCCTCCTTTTACTTACAGGATTAGCTCCTCTGGTTTGGTTCCACCCCAAGCACCCTCCATCTCCTAACATTTCAGTAGTCAGCTCTCAAAAAGTTCCGGGGTGGGGGGGGTATCAAAATTTGTAACTTAAATTTCGGTTCCTGATCTTGAAGCCAATCAATGCCAATTTAATAATGAGGACAGGGTTTTGAGAAAAAGAAAAAGGGAGTTTTATTGCTTTGCAAACAAAGGAGAAACACAGGGGACTCTTCCCAAAGATTGATCTGGAGGGACAAGGGTATTTAAAGGAATTTCACTTGTTAACCTGGGAGATACTCAGCTCTTAGGTCCCCAGCAGGCATTGCCCTCTGCAGTGGGTGTGCTCCAGACAGCCAGCTAGGGGCTTCTCTCATTTTGCTTAACAAAGGGGGGTAAAGTTCATCTCAGTTCCCTAAAAGACAGTCCAAAGGGGTGTCAGGCTTACTTGCTTTATTACCCATTTTCACGTCCAATATCCTTAAGTTTTTATCACGGAAATCACACAAAAAATGCACAAAAACAAACAAACAAAAAACATATAGAACACAGAACAAAACACCAGCGCTGAAACAGAAAAACAGAGGAGCAATGCAACGTCTTGGTAAAGCTCCGGGGTAGGAGCTTATGGATTTGAGAGTAAAATCATCTTCTTTTTGGACTGTAGAAATTGCTTTAGTTAATCTCTCTGGAATCCAAATCAGCTGCTGTTCTCCCTGTGGAAAAACACAAACAGACCCCCGACTCCAGACAATCACTGGGTCAGGACCTTTCCATTGTCCTGTTAGAATATCTTTCCAAAGTACTTTAGGCTTATGTACATTTTTTGGATACATATGCCTTTCCGCAGCACTAATTCCTGATGAATCCAAATTTAAAAAGTTTAGAGTAAAAAGGGTTATTTTAAGTTTATCTTTGGGGGATATATACCCCTTAAAAATCCTTTTAAATTTAAGTCTTTCAAAAGCATTGTGCCTTACTTTTTAGAATTACTTTAGTCCTTTTAATTTTTTGATGTGGTTTTAAACCAATTTCCTTCTAGTTTAGTGCTTTCTAAATTGGCTCTTGTCTATAAATTGTAACACCCTCATCCGAGACTTCTAATTTCTGCACCACCAGAAATTAAAGTTGATGGGCTTTTTGAAAAAAATTACTAATAGTCTCCTTGTTTTTCTATTTTATCCAATATTTGACTTTAAACTTTTCTACCTTTTTCTGTCTTGAATGTCTGTATCAAATAGTTGTCTTAGCTTTTTGTATTTTTTATCTGAAATAACTTTATTTGACATTTTTTTAAATATTTATTTTTTAGTTCTCAGCAGACACAACATCTTTGTTTGTATGTGGTGCTGAGGATCGAACCCGGGCAGCACGCATGCCAGGCGAGTGCGCTACCACTTGAGCCACATCCCCAGCCCTTTATTTGACATTTTTAACCATTTTTATCTTGTTTCTATCTTCTAGTTTTCCTTTAAGGTTAGTAGATTCACCCTTAGTTGCTTTTTTTTCCTCCTATTTTTTGGGTTTAAAATTCTTGTCTTCCTACATTTTTTTTCTTTCTACATCTTTTTTTTTTCTTTTTAAGTTTCTATACTTCTGTCTTTAAAGTTTTTCACTTTAAATTTGTAATCTTCATTATCTAAATATCTTTTATCCTATTATCTTCCCATTTTTTAAGTAATGCCTTTACGATTAACTAGGCTTCAAATGACGCAATCTTTCCTCCATCATGAAGGCATTTTAACCACCTTCAATTTAACCTTTTAAAGCCTTCCAATTATCATCTATACTGTACTTTTAAATGTACTTTTTCACCACCTACAGCTACACTCTTTTAAACGAGGCTTAGATTTTGTTTAAATCGCTTCAATGTTAGTTTATATGGCTGTCCTTCAACCAAAGGCTTTTTTTTTTTCTCCATTAAGAAGCCTTGTCTCAATCTGCCATGTACAAATATCTTTTTCTTCTTTCTTCCTTTTGCAAGCTTTTAAATTAAGTATAGTTTCCTCAAAATCTTTTTAAATTGCATTTTACAACTTTTTTCTTTACCACACAAACATTTCCTTTTTTAACCTTTTATATTAAAATATACTTCCACATCTTGAATCTTTTTCTATCTCTTTTTTAACCATTAACCCTTTTTATAAATTCACATTTTGAAACAACTCTTATAAAATTTCTGATTTAGACAAATTACTCCACTTTAATAAGATGAAAGACTTTCATGTTTTTTTATGATACTATAATACTGTAATTGAAACCCAACTGAAAATTTTTCTACTCTTTGTATATAAATTACACATGATAGAATCTTAACACTTAGTAACCTTGTTTTAGCAAAGACACAGACACAAAGCAATATTAAATATTTTTCCATTTACCAATTTATGAAAACACACATAATGTTTAAATATATTACCTTATGGAACTTAATAAGCAAAGAGTACTTGATTTCATATTTAGTGGTTGATATTTTAACACTTTAGCTTTGTAAATTAATCAGATGTCTATAAAAACCAAGATCTTAGACAAATGTAGTAAACAGAAGTAGCCATCTCTTTCTTGTTGAAGAAAAATCTTTCTACAGGATACCATGATGGTCCCATTGATATACTTAATAACTCGTCTTTAAAAAGCCATGGGCTACATTTTAGTATTGTATCAACATATGTCCTAACTGTTCTTGGTCTTAATGGGGTGCCTCTTTCCTCTAACAATTTCTCTTCCTCAGAGGCGAACAACTTCAAACCTTGAGTCAACCATTTTTCCCAGTTTGCCTGAGAAAGTTCTAGGAACAGGCAACTTGAAATAAAAACAAAATAAGTCAAAAGAAGAACACATTGTTTTTTGAATTGGTCACCCATTCTTTTGTTCTTCCTCAGGGATGAGCAATTTCACTTACCTCCAAGCTTCAGAAGTTCCCTGCACGGGACGCCAAATGCCGCAGTCTGGCTGGGCACAAAATCACGAGCCACCACACAGCTTGTAGATTCAAACAGCAACTCTTTATTCCCGAACTCACACCAGCCGTCTACAATCACGTTCTGGGGAAATCCACGTTCTCTGCCCAAATCCACCCCCACTGGGCTTCTGTCTCCCAAAAAATACTGTCTGAATCCCGTGAGAACTCAAGGGGAACTCTGGCAGCAGGATACGCCCTATTACCAGCAGGAATAACCTTAAACCTGGAATGTCCTAAACCAGGAATGCCCTAAACCCAGATTATCCTAAACTGGGAACACCCTAAACCCGGATCCGCCCTGGTCCTTGAACAAGGTCACCTACATGCAATGTCACTGCAAAATGTCCTATTTCCACGAGTCCTTCCATTAAGCAACATGGGGTATGCTGGCAAGGAAATTGTCATACCTACTTGGCTAATGGCTCCCAGCAAAAGCCAAAATTATCTTTTCATGGCTTTGTGGCAAGATGGCTCCCAATTTTAATATAAGATCATGTTGGGCCTATCATAACTACAACTAAAAAATAAATATTAAAAAAAAGAAACTCAGGGTTTTAAAAAATAACGTTTTTTTATTAGTTGCTCAAGACAATACAATGATCTTGACATATCATACATTTGATTCAAATAGGGTATGAATTCTCATTTTTCCACATGTACAAATTGCAGGATCACATTGGTTATACATCCATGTGTATACATACAGCAATCCTAGTGTCAGTTGTATTCTGCTGCCCTCCCTATCCATCCCCTCCTGGCTCCTCCCCTCCCATCACCTCTCTCTACCCATTCTACTGTGACACTTATTTCTCTCTCTCTTTTTTTCTTCCCTTCCCCCTCACACCTTCGGATATGTATTTTGTGTAACCATGAGGGTCTCCTTCCATCTTCCATGCAATTCCCCTTCTCCCTCCCATCCCCTCCCACTTCTTTTCCTTGTTTCATGGTAATCTTCTTCTCATGCTCTTCCTCCCTACACTGTTTTGAGTCACCTTCCTTATATCAGAGAAGACATTTGGCATTTGTTTTTTAGGGATTGTCTAACTTTGCTTAGCATAATCTGCTCTAATGCCATCCATTTCCCTGCAAATGCAATGATTTTGTTGTTTTTTAGTTCTGAGTAATACTCCATTGTGTGTAAATGCCACATTTTTTTTTATCCATTCATCTGTTGAAGGGCATCTCAGTTGGTTCCACAATCTAGCTATTGTGAATTGTGCTGCTATGAACATTGATGTAGCTGTGTCCCTGTAGTATGCCCTTAGGTACACTTGTACATTGCTGGTGGGACTGCAAATTGGTGCAGCCAATTTGGAGGGAAGTATGGAGATTCCTAGGAAAGCTGGGAATGGAACCACCATTTGACCCAGCTATTCCCCTTCTCAGACTATACCCCCCAAAAAACATTTTTTAGTAATTGCCTTTGAACTTTGAGATGTAAATGAAAAACATTAGGCTAAACTCATGCATTTTTAGTCTTTGAATTAGGCCTTAACCTCTCCATTGCCTTCACAAAGTATCTTCTGCATGGGTAACCATGAGTGTCATAGTCTGATATACTGAATATGTTAGTAGAATTCTTCCCTTGATTGATATCTTCTTTTCTCACACTTCTTTGTGTGCCTGTATCTGTGTGTGTGTAGATGTGTATACTATATGCATCTGGTTTTGTATTTTTTAATGAACTTTCTAGCCCTTGAGCAAACATCAGGAACATTTGTAAAGATTTAATATTTAAGAAAGTAAAATGTGCTGTGGGAACTGATTGGTTGGGAACCTAAGTGAACCTTTATGAGATTGTAGAAACCTACTGCTGGGTGGTTATTTATATTCTGTCATAAGGCAATGATATGGATATAATTAATTTAGTGGTTTGGGTAGTTGAGGGTTTTCTGTATTGGAAAACCAGTATTTGTTATCAGACATTTGGCGATGGCTTTGTGAAAGAATGCACCAGTCTTTCTTATAGCATTTCAGAGGTAATATGTCATCTAAAAACTTCCTACTCTTTTTTGAAAAGGAATGATGGACAAATAAATGTAAATAGTACAGGAATTTTTCTATGCTAGTTACAGAATAAATACCAGGTCAAAAGTTTTTTAAAAGAGCAACAATTCTATATTTGTCTCCAAAATTAAATGGATGTCCCATTGTATTTTATTTGTGTTTGTTTTTATATTCACTGCTTTTGCCTGTAACTGTTTCTATTGTAAGTACATCTATCATATGTTATTTGTACTCATGGTGTATATGACATGTTACATCTACTGGACTGTGAACTGTTTTATTTATATTGTTAGTCTTTTAATCCCAATGCCAGTAACTGTGCCTAGTACAGAGTAGATGCTCGATTAATATTGTGAGTTGAATGAATGTGAATATTTGACTGTATCATTTGAATTATCATTTATTAGAAGATTGTACTATCTTATCTTAGCTTTTCTTGTGGACTGGTCATGTACCCTAACTAGATTGGAAATATGTTATGAGTAGGAACTTGATTTTGTCTTTCCTAAATTCTTCTTTATAACACTTTGGGCTGTAGTGGGTAATAGGTATTCTCAAACATGTGACTGAACTGAAATATGTTGGTAGTTTTTATTTCCTTATCAGGAGATTCCTAAAAACACAGTCATTAATAAGAAATTTGGAAGAGATTCCAAAAGCCAGTGTATATACTTGTCTGTCAGCTTGTGGGCTTGTGTAAGACTCCATAATTTCATGGAATAAAGAGTTATGGTTCTGGGTCCTTGCTTTTGAGTGCCCTACTTGCTTTATTTTGGCATTCTACCTGTGTCACAGATGATGTAAGTCAATGGCTCTTCAAATGTGGTCTCAGATTAGAACATCACCTAGGTACTTACTAAAAATGCAGATTCTCCTGCCCCCTCCAGATCTACTAAATCAGAAACTCTGAGGGTGGAGCCAAATCTGCATTTTAATTAGTCCTCGAGGTAATTTTGATGGTGAAGTCTGATGTCACCATGTGATGTAACTATCTTTAAGAGAGAGGGCTCAAGGCAATGCTTACATGCTAGAGAAAACCCAACTAGCAGCCTAGATTTAAGAGCGTAAGTAATTAAAAGGTTTTTAGAGGAAGTTAGGTGTAGTTTACAAGAAGGCATTAAGATGTAAAGCAGGGGCTGGGATTGTGGCTCAGTGGTAGCATGCTTGTCTAGAACATGTGAGACAATGGGTTTGATCCTCAGCACCACATAAAATAAATAAAGGTATTATGTTCGTGTATAACTAAAAATATATTTTAAGAAAGATGTAAAGCAAATTACTGAAACTTCATTGTATGCTATTTTTTAGCTTAAGTAAACCATATTATGGATTTTTCAAGTGTTTCTCTTTTTATGTGTGATTTTGTGTCCAAATTAAAAGATGAGAACTTTAGTTAAGTTTTCTGTACATTACTTTGGATTTTTATAGGAGCAAATGTTCTTTGTCTCCCATAGCAGATGACTGAGAAACAACTGAAAAGTATTCAACACAACTGACACTTTGTGTGTTTTATTTTTGAGTATGCTCTTTTTCAATGATGTCATTGATTTTGAATTCAAATCCTTTTAAAAAGTATTTTTATTTGCTCTAATTAGTTAAATATGACAGCAGGATGCTTTTCATCTTATTGTACACAAATGGAGTACAGCTTCTCTTTTCTCTGACTGTACACAATGTAGACTCACACTGTTCGTGTAATCATACATGTACATAGGGTAATAATGTCCCTCTCCTTCCACCATTCTTCCCACTCTCATACTCCCTCCCCTTCCCTACCTCCCCTCTACCCAATCCAAAGTTCCTCCATTCTTCCCTACCCCAACTTCATTATAAATCATCATCTGCATAACAGAAAACATTTGGCCTTTGGTTTTTAGGGATTGGCTTATTTTGCTTAGCATGATATTTTCCAACTCCATCCATTAATCCACAAATGCCATAATTTCATTCTTCTTTAAGGCTGAGTAATATTCCATTGTGTATATAAACCACATTTTCTTTATCCATTCATCAGTTGAATGGCACTGATGTTGGTTCCATAGGTTGGCTATTGTGATTTGAGGTGCCATAAATATTGATTTGGCTGTGTCACTGTAGTATGCTGATTTTAAGTCCTTTGGGTTTTGGTATAAATTAATTCAAATGCTTTTTAATTTTAGATTACAAGGTAGTTAAAAATTGTGTCAAGTACATTTAAAATATTTTAGTTTATTAGATACAATGCATGCAGATAAGCCTGCTTACGTATGGAAGATTTCTATTCCTTTTACAAGTTGAGTATCCTTTGTCTGAATACTTGGGACCGAAAATATTTCAAATTTCAAAATTTTTTGATTATGGAATATTTTCATAGACTTTACTCATTGAACTGTTCTAATAGGAAAATCCAAAGTCCAAAATGTAACATGGAGTGCAAAAGGTTTCAGATTTTTGAGCACTTTGAATTTCATATTTTTGGATTAGGGATGCTCAACCTATACATATTTTTTTGACAAATAAGAATTTTTAAAAAATAGGTCTGGCATGGTGGTGCACACTTATAATCCTGGTGTGGGAAGCTGAGGAAGGAGGATCACAAGTTTGAAGTCACCCTCAGCAACTTAGAGGTGCTATAAGCAACCTAAGTGAAACTCTGTCTCAAAATTAAAAAAAAAATAAAAAAAATAAAAAGGGCTGGGAATGTGGCTCAGTGGTATAGTGTCCTTGGGCACAATCCCCAGTACTAAAAATAAAAAAAAAATAAATTAAAAATTAGTTTCCTATTTACCATGTAAACTAAATGGTAAAATACCTACATAATATTGTTTGTCTTTTTTTCTAGTGGTTGGGAAATGGAAGATCTAATCTTAGATACACTATGTTAAAAAAAAACTTATAAAGCATCCCAGAATTTTTTTTTCAAATATTTATTTAGTTGTAAATGAACACACAGTATCTTTATTTATTTTTATGTGGTGCTAAGGATTGAACCCAGTGCCTCACACATGAGAGGCAAGCACTTTACCACTGAGCTACAGCCTCAGCCCCCATCCTGGAAGTTTAACACTTATTTTTTTTGAAAATAATTCCAGAGATTTCTTTTCAAAATATGTTATTATCATTAGCTGTACTCATACACATAAATGGCAGTATGATGACTTGTGCCTGCTTTTTATTTAAACTCTGGAAAGTTCAGGGGAGAACACGTTTAAGAATATTGAGGTGACATTAGAGCAGCCAGAAGTGAGATTTCTGAAAAAGTAGTCAAAATATAACAATGATATGTCAAGAATTATACCTTTTAAAAAAGTAGCTGAAATCATCACTTCTGTACTACTCAGTAAGTTTGGAGACCACTTACTCTCTTATTAGAGGTCTCTGTTCTGGAAGGAACTTTATTGCAAAGATGAGAAGGGAGAACTTTTAAGGAACCTTGCAAACTATTGCATTTTCTGGTAACCTTATACATTAGGTGTATGCTGTAAGCTTTCATTGTGATAGTTTACTTAGGTCTTGGACCATCACCTTACTTCATTTGTGATAATGCTATTCCCTTTATGGATATAATCCAACTAATCTCTTGGTGCTTCTTTTTATTTCTTTCTAAAACTAATGAGTGTAGACAGAAACATCCAAGACAGTCTACAAATTGGTGGGCTTATGAGACTGAATCTGATGAATGAGAATTGTTTGGTTGTAATAGGTTTCAGTTACAACACTCTGCCTATGATGGTACAGACTTGACAAGGTTGAAGGGGATGATGCATGTAAAGGTAGGTTTAACTCCAGTTCCTTTGTCTCTCAGTTACCTCGTTACCTATGGAAACATTCATAGTTACTATATACTTGTACATTTTTCTAGAGATAATACCTACATGTAGAGGCATATGATGTGTTTACCTTTTTCTTTCTATTTTAGAAAGACACCTGAATGGTTTTAAACATTGTTGTATGTCTGGCTTTTTTTCATGTACTCTATCATTGGTATTATCCCACCTCAGTGTATATAGAGCCATCTTCTTTGTAATAACTACCTAGTGTTTTTTTTATATCCTATTTTTTTCATTATCCTACTTCATTTCTTTTTTTTTCTTTCAGTTTTTTCTTCCATTTCCTTCTCTCCCCTGCCTTTTCAATTAAATAATCCAATACAGACAACAATATAGTGTCATTTATGGAGACGTGTTAGCTGGGATTTAATCTTTAATTTGAAAGGGATTTATATTCACACCAATTACTCTGTTTTAGGCACAGGCTATTTTTTCATAAGAAATAGCTTCCTTGTATAGGAAAATGTATTTTAAGACTTTTGTTTTTAATTTTCCAGATGTGAAAAACTTAAGAGGTTGACATTATTCTTAAAGAGTCTTCTCTATTCTCACAGGTCTTAGTTCAGGTCCTAATTTTCTTCCAGTTGTACTCTCATAATCTGTTTAACCAGTTACCCATAGATGGGCATTTGGGTTGTACATAATTTTGTCTTTTTTCATTATATCATTTCATACTTTTGCAAATATATTTGAAAAAAACACATTCTTTCAAAATTATTGGGTTAAAGAATGTATAAACTTATGGATTTAATGGATATTGTCCACTATAAAGTGAAACTGATATATACAAACACAGCATACATATGCGTGCTTCTCAACATACTAGATCATTAAATTAGTGAATTACTGACCTTTATCAGTCTAATAGAAAAAGGGATATAATTACCTTTTTTTTTTTTATTTTTGGCAGTGCTGGAGTTCAAACTGTGAGCGTAGCACATACTAGGCAAGCATACACTACTGAGTTCCACCTCCTCACTTTTTTTAATGTTTTTTTTTTAGTTGTAGTTGGACACGGTATCTTTATTTTATTTATTATTTTTATGTGGTGCCGAAGATCAAATCCAGTGCCTCACATATGCAAATTCAGTGTTCTATTGCTGAGCCACAACTGTAGCCCACTGATTATACTCTTAATTGACATTCCTTTTACATTTGAAGTTGAAAATGTTTTTAATAAATTTGAGCTTTTTGTATATCTTTCTATTAACATGCCTTCTTGTGTAGTTTTCTTTTGAGTTCTGGATCATTTTCTTACTGATTTGAAGGTACTCTGTGAAAGTTAAGGAAAAGCAAATTTGTGAACTGTGATATTTTGACTTGTTTTGTTTTGATCTTTGTCAGAAATTGTCTTATTTTTGTATAATAGTTCTTCAGCAACTTTTCAATTGCTGTATAACATTTTTTAATGAGGTCAAATGTATTTTATAGCTTTGGATTTTGTCTTATTCTCAGAAAGGCATTGCCAATTTTGAAATAATAAAACAAAATGAAACCTGCCTTTTCTACTAATATTTTTGTGTTAATTAGATTTTTAATATTTTTAATTTAAAAATTTTTATTTTTATAGTGCTGGGGATTAAACCTAGGTCCTTGCATATTCTGATAAATATGCTTTGCTGTTGAACTACATCATCACTCCTGACCCCAATTTTAAAACTCCATCTGGCTTTTCTTTTAATCCTCATTTTCTCCAATGATGTACAGTGCCACCTTGAGCTTATATTAAATTTCTACATTGATTTGGATTTTTGGATTGTCCATATATAATTGCCATTTTTAAAGTTAACTATTGAATTATTGCTTGAAATATTTTAAGACTTTTAAATAATTTTTGGTTATTCTTATTTATTGTTCCATGTGAGCTTTAGAATTATGTATGGTTTTGTTTTCTAAAATTGCTGGTATTTTAATTGATCTCATGTGATATTTAAAGATATATTTAGGGAGAAAAATTTTTTGTAATCCTGAGTTTGATTAAGAACATGGTATTTATTCTCATTCTTCCATGTCATTTTTTGTTCCCTAAGCATTAAAATTTTCTTTGTATAACTCTAATTATTAGATTTTCCTGGCATTCATTCATATTATTTGCAAATGGTAAAAATATTTCCTCTTTTCTATATTTTCTGTGTTTTCTTGACTAAATTACATTGGCCTGTACCTCTAGCACAATGTTAAATTTTCGAGGTGAAAATAGATGTTCTTATTTTGTGTCTTTGGCAGGAATGGTGTTCTGTATTCATGAAGGAGTATCATTAATATTTTGGTTATTCTTTGGTTTGTCTTTTCCACATACTCCCATCTTCTCTGTAGTCATTCTCTTTGATAATTCTGGGACTTTTCTTTTGATTAAATATTTAAATAACCTAGTATGAATTGGTAGGAGGATAGGAAGCTGGTATATGTGGAAATTAGGGAAGTTGTTAGTGGATTGGAGACTGAGTCCCAGTATTGTAGAGTTTTATAGGCTGACATTTCAGAATCATCCAAGATCTGTAATGATAGCATAAATACAGAACTAATCAAAGCATATAGAGAAGACAAAATTGATATTTAATGTTATCATTATTTTGATTGATTGAACTTAGTAGATTATTGCATTTATTAAAGCCATTTTAAGAGTATAAAATTCTATGGCAAAGCATACAAATTCACACTAATATTTACTTTAGACTAAGATTTAATTTTGTCAGCTTCAAGTGCCCGTGTCACTATTCTACTTAGGTAAAATAATTATCTCATTGTAGAATATGTAATTCCAAAAAACTTCAGCATCATTGAACTAGAAATAGATACTGTGGATATTTAATGCCTTTTCCTTTGTGTATATAATTGCTTTCACACTACTTTTAATCATTTCAATAAGACACATGTAATTCAATAAATTGAAATATCAATTTTAAGAGCTCATTGGAATGAAAATGAAAACATTACTGAAGATTATGAGAAGACTGCTAAATTAGATTTTATATTATTGTGGTACTAATAGAAATGAGTCCTTTAAAATAAACAGAATTTAATGGTTTACTCATTAAACTTTAGTTGGATGATTCTCCTAAATCTTTAGGGATGTGGTAAGGTAATCTATAAATGTAAAGTTCTTGCTTACTTGGAAAAGAAAGTGGAAAACATTGTGGGAAAACATTGTTTTCTTTTTTAGTGGATTCATATAATAGAAATTGGAGGAATACGGAAACATATGAGAATGAATAGTGATAGCGTTCCTTGAGGAAACTTAAATAGAGTTCCTCCCTCACTTACAGTTAACATGAATTACTTGAATGACTTAATGTTTACTACATAGTTTTAATTCCTTAAATGGAAATTATTTTATTTCTACTTAAAAAATATAACTCTGGCTCTTTCCTAGTCTCTCTGTTTTACTGAAGATAAAAGTTGTTTTTTTTTTTTATGGTTTATTTCCTGTAAGTAATTCTTCGGTGGGAAACAGGAAAAGGCAGATGTCTCTGGTTTTCTTTTTTTTGCTTTTCACTTTCTTTTCTCCTGCATATAACAAATCCTAAAACAGATTTGAGAGGTTGGGAAGTTTTGTTATTTGCAGGGAAGGGCTAGGATAAAATCACTCAAGACAAAGAATTCCTTGTAAAATTTCAATATATGGTTCAACTGAGACTTTTAATTTGGAAGGAGATAATAATAGTTCATGTGATTTTGCTCACCCTATCCATTTACTCTTTATGAAATAAAGAAACCATCTCAAAAGTTTAAGAGAAAAACCATGAGCAAACTACTGCACACCTTGCACTTGCTTGCTTTAGCTCTTTTAGATGATGAGCTCTTAGAGGATCTGGACTATGAGTTGTAACATCCAGTCTGAATTAAACTGCATATAGGTGTCTTTTTTTTAATCTTTTGTCTCCTTGCAGTCTGTGCTTTTCTTTATTTTCATATACTTTGTGACAGATATGGGACAATATATATAATTATCCTATTTTCCAAAAGATTCTTTGTTAAACTGAATTTTTAAAAATAAGTATTTGGTCTAAATTGAGTTTTGTCTTTTGGTTCCCTACATAGGCCCAGATCCCTTTTCTTCAGGGGGAAAGGAAAGGTCAAGAAAATTTGAAAAAATGATCTGGTGAGGAGGATCAAAATGTTGGAATATGGTCTTCATCCACTTCAGTGGATGGTCTTTGATTTTGTGTGTGTGTGTGTGTGTGTGTGTGTGTGTGTTTATGAGAAATCTAAGGCAGTTCATTGCTTTAGGTAATTAAGTATTTGGTAGTTGATATTGAAATTCTTTATTGTCAGGTTTTTCTTTGGTTTGTAAATCACTTATTTTTTTTAAGTTGGTAAATGGACTATTTGTTAAACTGCCATAAAATAGCACTTAGATAGTATTTATGAATATTGAGACATAAATATTTTTATTAGAACTTGTGTTCATCTTCATATAGGATCATTATATAGTACCAGACCTTTTTATCTCTTAGTAAAAAAAAAAAAATTAGTTGTTTTTTTTTTTTTTTCCATACTTTGAGAGGTTGGTTAAAAGTTGGAGAGATAATAAGTAAAACATTTTTTGAAGTATGGAATCTGGGAATTTTTGACATCTTAAGCTTTCTAAATTATAGGTTTAACCAAAGAAAGAATATTAGCATTAATAATGGTAATGATTTTTAATAACTACTGTGTTCTAGGCCGTAAAGGCTTATAATTAAATAATTTGCATAGAGAAGCAGAGTTATAGTAGAGCTGAGTTAGGTCCCTCAAGATTGGTTCTAAAAGCTGTATTGTTTACCAGTATATTATATTGTCTTTCAAGGTAGGAGAACTGAAATATACGAATACAGAAGTAACCAGAGTAAGTGCATGGGAGTGTATTCAGACTTGTGAATCACTAAAGTGTATGAAGTGTGATGGTTTCTATGGTAGATGTATGTCTAGGCTATACAAGGGGTCACAAAGAAGGGACTGGATATTATCTGGAAGTAGCAAGGAGGGCATAATTAGAGGAGGTGAGGCTTCAATAGCAACATAGATAATAAGAAGGTGCTTATTGAGCACCTTAGGTAAGGTGCCGGAAGTAGAACATGTTTGACCTGGAACAAAGCCTTTTGGTGTATTCATAAAATTGTAGTCATTGTGTGTAAAGAGTAGGGTGTTAGTTGTGATTTCATCACTGATAACATGGTAGGGGAGGTCCAAGTCAGATCATGGAGTTTAGAATACCGAAGGAGAGCTACCTAAGGAGTTCAGACTTTTACCTTACATGTGATAGGAAACATGGAAAATTTTCAAGTACTTTTTATTCCAAAATGATCTTCAACTAACAGCACATTTAAGTATAATAAATTAAGGAATTAAAAAAAATTTATTCAAGGCCTGGAGCTCTAGAATATTTACAGTGTTTTCCATTCTAAAATTGTTTTCTTAATGCTTAAATGCCAAGAATTAAAAAGAAAATGTTTTTGATTGAGGAAAATTTGAGACCCAACAATAGAAAGACTAGTACCTTTTATGTACATCTCCAAGATTTAACAGGTAATGTCTGTCATTCTTGTTTTAGTGTGGTCTATATAAGAGTGCATTCCAGACATCTTGTCATTTTGCCTATAAATACCTAAGAGCTAAGGCATGTGATGTTGTGTTGCTGTGTAGATTTTCTATGTAGTCCCACTTTAATATAAAAATTATTTGAGGGCTGGGGATGTGGCTCAAGTGGTAGTACACTTGCCTGGCATGCATGCAGCCCGGGTTCGATCCTCAGCACCACATACAAACAAAGATGTTGTGTCGAAAAACTATGTGTTATGGAAGATGGCCGCTGCGTACGGGGGTTGCTGAAGTGCTGAGCGTAGTGCTCAGAACAGCGGCTTTAATAGAGATTTTGCACAGTCTGTTAGAGCTCCTTTCACCGTTAATCCGTAGGGGACCACTTTGCCAAGCAGCAGGAAGAACAAAGAAATCGAAAAAGAGACGCTTGGCTCCCGGACGCTTGGCTGCTCAGAGCTGCGGGTGCTTTGCTCCCATCTGCTTCCTCTTTCGCTTCGCTCCAGGCAGAGAAGCTGAGTGTGTAATCAGCAGTGGATTGTAAGTACCCGAGGCAAAGAAAGCTCAGTGCGCCCCGCCTTTTTTTCTTTTTTTTTTTTTTGAATATTTTTTATACAGGGAGAGTTTGTGGATTGGGATTGTTGGCGGGGCTGTGGTTTCTGTGCCGAAAATCCACTCCGCGGGAGCCGCCATTTGCTTTCTGCTTGCTGTCTTGATGGCTCTGTATACATTGTCTGGCAGCTGCACCTAGAGGTTGGAGCTGGGCTGCGTGCCGAGCCCTGTCCTCTGAAGGCTGGACTGCAGCCTCGAGCACCTCGGTGGCCTGTTCGCTGCTGCACCTTCGGGCAGAGCCTGCTCTGGGGTCATTCTGCACCCCCCTGCCAGGGGACCTGTGCTCTGGAGGAGGGAGACGGAGAGCCGCAGTGGCAGCCGCTTGGGCCCCAGGGGCCGGGCAAATGGGCTGAAGAGCTGCAGAGGCCAGGGCGGCTCTGCTACGGTTGCAGACGAGCGCAGCACCTGTGAGCGCGGCCCAGAGACGGAGGCGACTGCGGCAGGGTTTCATTTCTAGAAATCTGGACTGGAAACAGAAGCAGCAGTTTGTATAATCCCAAGAACTTGCTTATGCCAGGAAGCTGTAAGGGCAACATGAATATCACTGAGGAGATCTAACATGGTGGCAGGCGCAGAGAGATCAAGTCTCCGACATCTTCAACTGCGCGGGCATAGGGAGCCTTAAATTGTCTAAATGCTGTTTGATCAGGATCACTAGGCAATGCTGAGCTGACGTGGATCTGGGGTGTACAGGCTGGGCCCCTCAGAACACACACACAGAGCCCGAATCAGAGGCAATTAAGCTCCGGTTCGCCTGCTTCGTGTGACTCAGCACTAATGATCCCACTGAAATAATTGGTCAGCCCTTAGGAACTTACAGAGGTAAAAGCCAACCGAGCCTTCATAGGCAGTGGCCACAGGACTGAAACAGGGATTGGGAGAGACAGTCAGGACCCACCCGTTGCATTGGTCACCCGGCAAAGGGAACGAATGGTCACCATTTGCATGGGAAACCACCATGGCAGAGAAATGGCATCACTGGCGGAGGAGGTAACTGCATTGAAACCAGCGCGACAGGTGTGTAATTCCCTAGTCATCTCTCTCCACACAGCGGGGAAACCTTAAGGGCCACTCCCAGCTCTCCTGTGAACGCAATAACCAGACCGAGGGAATCAGGAGTGGCGTGGGACTCGCGGCGCGGAACTCCCGGCTACCGCTCCCACCAGTGCTGACAACTGAGGGCTCTTGCACCAGCTACCGGGGGCGTGGCTACAGGAGGGCAAGCAAATTCGCTGGGGGATCTCAGCCCCAAGCTCTACAAACTTAGGGTCTGAGGGAGGCAAACAGGGAGAATGAGCCCAGGTGTTCATGAAAACAGGGCTCCCAGGAGCAGCAGACCTGGCGTGTAGCCAGTATTGTGGTGAGCGCCACAGGTGAGCACGGCCTGGCTTGAGAAAACACAAGAAAAGGCCCTAGACACTCAGGATTGGAGACCAGCCTAGTCTAGGAGAAAGAGCTGCTGCACAGTGAATGGTTCCCACCTATTGAGAGGAGAAGCTTGGCCCAGTGGGCACAGCTCCACCTACTGGAAGAGAAGTTAATAGAACTCTAGGACTGCATTTATTATTATTATTATTATTATTATTATTATTATTATTATTATCATTTTTTTCTTCTTTTTCTTTCATTTTCAATTTTTATTTGTTGTTGTTCTTTAACTTTTTTTCAATGTTTCTATTTTTTTTTAATTTTTTTATTTTATTATTATTATTTTTTTTAATTTTAATTTTCATTTTTTTATTATCATTTTTATTTTTGTTAAAATTTTTTTCTCATCTTTTCTTTCTTTCTTTATTATCTAATCTTTGTTATTTTTGTTTCTTTTGTCTTTTCATTCCTTTTCAATTTTCTTATTCCCCCTTCCTTGAATTCTACCTGCCTACTCTCATTCTCCTTAGTGACTTCTTCCCTTCCCTTCTAATATCTTTCCTCCCAAGCATCAAATAAATCTATAAGAGTAAACAGAAACTCAGCAGTCAAACAGAACAAGAAGTAACATGAGCAGCATAAAAAAGCAAGGAAGAAAAGGAGTACAAACAATGAAGGACAGCCTAAATATTCAGGAGGACCTAGAGTCAGCAGAAAAATGGTCATATAAAGAACTCAAGGAATACCTTAGACAAATGGAATGGAACCTTAAAGAAGATACGAGACAGCAAATCCAAACAGTGAAAGAACACTTTGAAAATGAATTACATAAACAGATAAAAGAAGAAGTTAAGCATCTTTATCAGGAGATAGAGATTATAAAAAAAAAAAACCCAAACAATAATTCTAGAAATGAAGGAAATGATAAACCAAATTAAAAACTCAATTGAGAGTATCACCAACAGAGTGGAGCAAGTAGAAGCCAGAACATCAGATAATGAAGACAAAATATATCATCTTGAAAAGAGCCTAGCCAACTCAGAAAGGCTGGTTAAAAACTATGAGAAAAATATCCAAGATATATGGGATAACATAAAAAAACCAAACCTATGAGTCATCGGGATAGAAGAAGGTACAGAGATTCAAACCAAGGGAATGAGTAGCCTGCTGAATGAAATAATTACAGAAAACTTTCCAGAAATAAAAAAGGAAATGGATATACAAATTGCAGATGCATACAGGACACCGAGCACACAAAATCACAGTAGACCAACCCCAAGACACATTGTTATGAAGATATCCAATCTACAGAACAAAGAGAAAATATTAAAAGCTACAAGAGAAAGGAGGCAGATTACATTCAGGGGTAAACCAATAAGGTTAACAACGGATTTTTCATCACAGACGCTGAAAGCGAGAAGATCCTGGAACAATGTATTTCAAACACTGAAAGACAATGGATGCCAACCAAGAATTCTGTATCCAGCAAAATTAAGCTTCAGGTACGACAACAAAATAAAAATCTTTCATGATAAACAAAAGCTAAAAGAATTTGCAGCCAGAAAACCAGCATTGCAAAGCATCTTGAGCAAAACACTACACGAGGAAGAAATGAAAAAGAATAACCAAAACCATCAGTGGGAAGTGCCTCTATAAAGACAGAGGGTGGGGGGAAAGTTAACCATGGAGAAACAAAGTAAATTAAAAAAAAAAGAAGATAAATAATCAAACATGGCTGGAAGTACAAACCATATATCAATTGTAACTCTAAACGTTAATGGCTTAAACTCTCCAATAAAGCGACATAGGCTGGTAACATGGATTAAAAAAACAAATCCAACAATATGCTGCCTCCAGGAGACACATGTGATTGGAAAAGACATACACAGGCTGAAGGTGAAAGGTTGGGAAAAAATATACCACGCACACGGTCCTCGTAAACAAGCAGGGGTGGCCATCCTCATATCGAATAAAATTGACTTCAAGACTAAATTAATCAAAAGGGATAAGGAAGGACATTATATACTGTTAAAAGGAACCATTCACCAACAAGACATAACAATTATCAATATTTATGCACCAAATATTGGTGCTTCGACGTTCATAAAAAAAAAATTCTCCTCAAGTTCAAGAATCAAATAGACCACAACACAATAATTATAGGTGACTTCAACACACCTCTCTCAAAATTGGACAGATCCTCCAAACAAAAGCTGAATAAAGAAACTATAGAACTCAATATCACAATCAACAACCTAGACTTAACTGACATATATAGAATATATCAACCATCATCAAGTGGATATACTTTTTTCTCAGAAGCACATGGATCCTTCTCAAAAATAGACCATATATTATGCCATAGGGCAACCCTCAGTAAATATACAGGGGTGGAGATAATACCATGTATTTTATCTGATAATAATGGAATGAAACTGGAAATCAATGATAAAAGAAGGAAGGAAAAATCCTACATCACATGGAAAATGAACAATATGTTACTGAATGATCAATGGGTTACAGAAGACATAAAGGAGGAAATCAAAAAATTCTTAGAGATAAATGAAAATACAGACACAACATATCGGAATCTATGGGAGACAATGAAAGCAGTTTTAAGAGGGAAATTCATCACTTGGAGGTCATTCCTCACAAAAAGGAAAAACCAAAAAATAAATGAGCTCACACTTCATCTCAAAGCCCTAGAAAAGGAAGAGCAAAACAACAGCAAATGTAGCAGAAGGCAAGAAATAATTAAAATCAGAGCGGAAATCAATGAAATTGAAACAAAAGAAACCATTGAAAAAATTAACAAAACTAAAAGTTGGTTCTTTGAAAAAATAAATAAGATCGACAGACCCTTAGCCATGCTAACGAAGAGAAGAAGAGAGAGAACTCAAATTACTAACATACGGGATGAAAAAGGCAATATCACAACAGACGCTACAGAAATACAGAAGACAATTAGAAATTATTTTGAAAACCTATATTCCAATAAAATAGAAGATAGTGAAGACATTGATAAATTCCTTAAGTCATATGATTTGCCCAGTCTGAGTCAGGAGGATACTCACAACTTAAACAGACCAATAACAATAGATGAAATAGAAGAAGCAATCAAAAGACTTCCAACCAAGAAAAGCCCAGGACCGGATGGGTATACAGCGGAGTTTTACAAAACCTTTAAGAAAGAATTAATACCAATACTTTTCAAGTTATTTCAGGAAATAGAAAAAGAAGGAGCTCTGCCAAATTCATTCTATGAGGCCAACATCACCCTGATTCCGAAACCAGACAAAGACACTTCAAAGAAAGAAAACTACAGACCAATATCTCTGATGAACCTAGATGCAAAAATCCTCAATAAAATTCTGGCGAATCGGATACAAAGGCACATCAAAAAAATTGTGCACCATGATCAAGTAGGATGCATCCCTGGGATGCAAGGATGGTTCAATATACGGAAATCAATAAATGTTATTCACCACATCAATAGACTTAAAAATAAGAACCATATGATCATCTCAATAGACGCAGAAAAAGCATTTGACAAAGTACAGCATCACTTTATGTTCAAAACATTAGAAAAACTAGGGATAACAGGAACTTACCTCGACATTGTAAAAGCTATCTATGCTAAGCCTCAGGCTAGCATCATTATCAATGGAGAAAAATTGAAGGCATTCCCCCTAAAATCTGGAACAAGACAGGGATGCCCTCTATCACCACTTCTTTTCAATATAGTTCTCGAAACACTGGCCAGAGCAATTAGACAGATGAAAGAAATTAAAAGCATAAAAATAGGAAAGGAAGAACTTAAATTATCACTATTTGCAGATGACATGATTCTATACCTAGAAGACCCAAAAGGGTCTACAAAAAAACTACTAGAACTAATAAAGGAATTCAGCAAAGTGGCAGGATATAAAATCAACACACATAAATCAAAGGCATTTCTGTATATCAGCGACAAAACCTCTGAAACGGAAATGAGGAAAAACACTCCATTCACAATATCCTCAAAAAAAAAATAAAATACTTGGGAATCAACCTAACAAAAGAGGTGAAAGATTTATACAATGAAAACTACAAATCCCTAAAAAGAGAAGTAGAAGAAGATCTTAGAAGATGGAAAAATATACCCTGTTCAGGGATAGGCAGAACTAACATCATCAAAATGGCGATATTACCAAAAGTTCTCTATAGGTTTAATGCAATGCCAATCAAAATCCCAATGGCATTTCTTGTAGAAATGGATAAAGCAATCATGAAATTCATATGGAAAAATAAAAGACCCAGAATAGCAAAAGCAATTCTAAGCAGGAAGTGCGAATCAGGCGGAATAGCGATACCAGACTTAAAACTATATTACAGAGCAATAGTAACAAAAACAGCATGGTACTGGTACCAAAACAGGCAGGTGGACCAATGGTACAGAATAGAGGACACAGAGACTAATCCACAAAGCTACAACTATCTTATATTTGATAAAGGAGCTAAAAGCATGCAATGGAGGGAGGATAGCATCTTCAACAAATGGTGCTGGGAAAACTGGAAATCCATATGCAACAAAATGAAACTGAATCCCCTCCTCTCGCCATGCACAAAAGTTAACTCAAAATGGATCAAGGACCTAGATATCAAATCAGAGACTCTGCATCTGATAGAAGAAAAAGTTGGCGCCGATCTACATATTGTAGGGTCGGGCTCCAAATTCCTTAATAGGACACCCATAACACAAAAGTTGATAACTAGAATCAATAAATGGGACTTACTTAAACTGAAAAGTTTTCTTTCAGCAAGAGAAACAATAAAAGAGATAAATAGGGAGCCTACATCATGGGAACAAATTTTTACTCCTCACACTTCAGATAGAGCCCTAATATCCAGAGTATACAAAGAACTCAAAAAATTAAAAAATAAGAAAACAAATAACCCAATCAACAAATGGGCCAAAGACCTGAACAGACACTTCTCAGAGGAGGACATACAGTCAATCAACAAGTACATGAAAAAATGCTCACCATCTCTAGCAGTCAGAGAAATGCAAATCAAAACCACCCTAAGATACCATCTCACTCCAGTAAGATTGGCAGCCATTATGAAGTCAAACAACAACAAGTGCTGGTGAGGATGTGGGGAAAAGGGTACTCTTGTACATTGCTGGTGGGACTGCAAACTGGTGCGGCCAATCTGGAAAGCAGTATGGAGATTCCTGGGAAAGCTGGTAATGGAACCACCATTTGACCCAGCTATTGCCCTTCTTGGACTATTCCCTGAAGACCTTAAAAGAGCGTACTACAGGGATACTGCTACATTGATGTTCATAGCAGCACAATTCACAATTGCTAGACTGTGGAACCAACCCAGATGCCCTTCAATAGATGAATGGATAAAAAAAAATGTGGCATTTATACACCATGGAGTATTACGCAGCTCTAAAAAATGACAAAATCATAGAATTTGCAGGGAAATGGATGGCACTAGAGCAGATTATGCTTAGTGAAGCTAGCCAATCCCTAAAAAACAAATACCAAATGTCTTTTTTGATATAATGAGAGCAACTAAGAACAGAGCAGGGAGGAAGAGCAGGAAGAAAAGATTAACATTAAACAGATACATGAGGTGGGATGGAAAGGGATAGAAAAGGGAAATTGCATGGTAATGGAGGGAGACCCTCATTGTTATACAAAATTACATATAAGAAGTTGTGAGGGGAATGGGAAAATAAACAAGGAGAGATATGAATTACAGTGGATGGGGTAGAGAGAGAAGATGGGAGGGGAGGGAGGGGGGATGGTAGAGGATAGGAAAGGTAGCAGAATACAACAGTTACTAATAGGGCATTATGTAAAAATGTGGATGTGTAACCGATGTGATTCTGCAATCCGTATTTGGGGTAAAATTGGGAGTTCATAACCAACTTGAATCTAATGTATGAAACATGATATGTCAAGAGCTTTATAATGTTTTGAACAACCAATAAAAAAAAAGCCTGGGTTCAAGGTAGAGATACAACTAAAGATGTGATTGTAAGGGTTGGGGTTGTGGCTCAGTTGTAGAGTGCTTGCCTACCATGTGTGAGGCACTGGATTTGAACCACAGCACCACATACAAAACAAACAAATAAATATCCATCAATAATTAATAAAATTTTTTTAAAAAGAAAAAAAAGATGTTGTGTCTGCTGAAAACTAAAAATAAATAAATAAATAAATATTTTTAAAAAATTCTCTCCATCTTAAAAATTGTTTGAAAACTGAATCTTTATCATTATAGCAATGAATTTATTAAAGTATTTGTTAAAGTGTAATAAAAGTTACAAAATAAGCAAATGTACGGTTAGTTTTTCAAGAATACAAAGTATATAATCCAAGATTTATTCAGAAACATTTATTCTGAGGAACTTCATATATTATATAAAATACAGTTCTGAAACATTTCTCCAGTGTTGTTTTTCTCCATTCACTGCCACTTTTCTTTTATCTGAATTAATGTAGAATTTACCTGTCTTCCTTGCCTCTAATATTTCCATTTCCTAGTCCGTTTTCCTTATCCACAGGACTCACTTTCTGAAACACAAATGGAATAGTTATGTTATAGCCCTACTTAAAAATATCTAGCTGATTTCAAAGTTATTTTGCAACTAGGTCCTTTCTCTAGTCCCTTCACAGAACTCCATTCTTCTAATACTAAATACACTGCAAAACTGCTGTTGGACCCAGTGTCTATTTTTCTAATTCACTTTTATGACACTGCTTTTGACAGAAATACCCCCTGGTATTAATTCATTTGTCTGACTAGAAAATTCTTACTGTTATTTTGAGGCTTAGGTGAAATCATTATCTTCTTTTTGATAGCTTTATTTGACATGACCTTTTATAGAATCAGGTAATTGCCGCAGTCTGGCTGGGCACAATCAAGAGCCACTTGTCAAAAGAAACTAACTTTATTTTTAGAACCACACACGCCAAACAAAACAGCCTCTCAGGAAAAACCCTCAGAGCCTCAACTGCCACCACTGGCTTTCCACAAGCCTCTCTCTCCCACACAAGCTTCTCTCCACCTCCCACAATCCTCCTGCTCTTGAGGCCGATTGGCTGGGTCACATGGGCAGAGCCAAAAAGTCCCCCAATGAGCAGCTCCGTGGTCTGAAAGGGCAGGGAAACAGCCCAATGAGCATCACCGCAGAGGAGCCAATCAGCTAGATGTTGCTGGGGCCGAGGAGCCAATCAGCTAGATGTTGCTGGGGCCGCTGTGAGCCAATCATCAGCCGGCAGCTGAAAGTTTGCTGGCAGCTGGAAGTTTGCTGGGGCCCCTTCGGCTGTGGCTCTCAACATCTCCCCCTCTCTGTTTGAACAACAAGCATGTGGCTTAGGGACCGTGTCTGTTAGGCAGTCCAATTCAACATATGGTCCTTACCCGTCATCGGATGAACTGACCTCTAGGCGTCAGCCTCCTGTCTTAGGTTGGTACCACTGCAATTGGATCATACCCGTCACTGACTACCGGTCCAGCATACAGCTATACTTGTGGATAGGCCTTTGCACCAGTGGGGGGGTGAGGTTCTTTGCCTCACCTCTGTTGGCCCCCAAATTTTAGACCATCACTAGTAGAGGAGGATGCAAAATGCCATGACATTAAGCCAATTGAGGGCTCCTTTGAAAAATTGTACCACCGGTGACATCATCAGCAAAAATACCCCAACACTACCACAAGTCGCTGCACCAACAGATAGTTCACAATGCATACAGGTGAGCTCACAATGTGTCCAGGCAAGTTCTGCAAGCAGTTCAGTGATGGCTATTGTAGAAGCTGTAGATTGGTTTTATCTTTGACTTCACCAGCACTGGGATGAAGATAGGAATTCTGGCAATAATGGCTAAAGAAAAAATTATGTAACATTCCAGAAGGCACTAAAAGAAAACAATTTTCTTAACAATTTACAGTGTCTTCACCGGCACTGGGATGAAGATAGGAATTCTGGCAATAATGGCTAAAGAAAAAATTATGTAACATTACAGAAGGCACTAAAAGAAAACAATTTTCTTAACAATTTACATTGTCTTCACCAGCACTGGGATGAAGATAGGAATTCTGGCAATAATGGCTAAAGAAAAAATTATGTAACATTACAGAAGGCACTAAAAGAAAACAATTTTCTTAACAATTTACATTATCTTTAAGAGAATTATTAAATATAATGAAAAGGAAAGGTGAAAGTAAACAAACAGACCTGTTAACCTTCTTTTTTGTTTACATATTAAAACAATCCTCAACAGTTGTTTACCCAATTTAAATTAAACCATATAAATCACGTGAAAAAAAATATTTGGATCCATTTTATCATGAGCGCTCATCATATATGATATATGGACATACGTACATTCAAACATATAACACAAAACACAAGTGTGCACACATAATATAATACATACAACACATAACATTATAGTAAAGGCCTTATAACATTTTACAGGTGAAATCTCCATTGCAATGTTTAAAAACTCTATAGTCAAAAAATAGAACTGATCAGCAAAACATTAACCTAGGTCTGTATGAGCTCAAAAAACAAAATAGAACTTCATGATATGGCAAAGGGCAATAATAAAATAGATATTGAAAAAAGCATCCTGGTTCTGTTGCAGATGTAAGAATAGCCAAACTGGAGTTTTGGATATCAGTTGTTATGGATTTGAGCCAAATCATCTTCTTTTTGGTCTGTAGAAATCGCTTTAGTTAATCTTTCTGGAATCCAAATCGGCTGCTGTTCTCCCTGTGGAAACACATAAACAGACCCCCGACTCCAGACAATCACTGAGTCAGGACCTTGGTTAATCTCTCTGGAATCCAAATCAGCTGCTGTTCTCCCTGTGGAAACACACAAACAGACCCCAGACTCCAGACAATTACTGGGTCAGGACCTTTCCATTGTCCTGTTAGAATATCCTTCCAAAGTACCTTGGGCTTATGTACATTTTTTGGACACATATGCCTTTCCACAGCACTAAGTCCTGATGAATCCAAATTTAAAAAGTTTAGAGTAAAAAGGGTTATTTTAAGTTTATCTTTGGGGAATATATACCCCTTCCCAATTCCTTCTTTTTGTTTTAATAAGTACATTTTAATAGTTTGATGAGCTCTTTCAACTATGCCTTGTCCCTGTGGTTTGTATGGGATTCCTGTTATATGAGTAATGCCAAATGTTGAGCAAAATTGTTTAAAAGAGGTAGAAGTATAACCAGGGGTATTATATGTTTTTAACTGTTTTGGAATACCCACAAAAATTTTGTAAGCAATGAGCTATAACATCTTTAGCTTTTTCTCCGACATGAAGGGAGCCCATCAAAAATCCAGAAGAAGTATCAACTGTAACATGCAAATATTTTAATTTTCCAAATTCAGACAAGTGTGTGACGTCCATCTGCCAAATATGGTTAGGTATCAATCCTCTAGGATTGACTCCAAGATTAACTTGTGGTAAAAAGGTCACACAATTTAGACATTGTTTTATTATTTGTCTAGCTTGTTCCTTAGTTATTTCAAAACGCTTTTGTAAAGTATTAGCATTGACATGGAACTTTTTATGAAAATTTATAGCTTCTTCTAGTGTAGAGAAAATATGTGTGTCTTGTGTAGTTTTATCTGCTAAATCATTGCCCAAACTAAGGGCTCCAGGCAATCCTGTATGTGCCCTGATATGTCCTATAAAGAATGGATCTTTTCTGTCCCAGATTAGACTTTGTATAGTGGAAAGCAAAGAGAAAACAGTAGAAGAAGGGGAAATCCTACCAGCATCTTCAAGAGATACTATAGCATTAACTACATACTGACTATCAGAAAATAAATTAAATACAGAATCTTTAAACATCACAAAAGCTTGTAAAACTGCATTAAGCTCTACCTTTTGAGCTGATTGTTTGGGTACTAAAAATGTAAAAGTTTGATCAGGGGTAACTACTGCTGCTGTACCATTATTTGACCCATCAGTGAATATATTTGGAGCATTCATGATAGGTGTTTTTCTTGTCATTTTTGGAAAAATTACAGGATGCAATGACCAAAAAGACAATAAAGGATTAGATGGTAAGTGGTTATCAAATGAAACATTAGATTTGCACATGATTATTGCCCAAGTATTTAACTCATTAGCTAACTCATCAATTTGATTCATAGTATATGGAGTAATAATTTTATTGGGAGAAATTCCAAACACTCCCTTTGCTGCTTTTATTCCTTTGAGTATTAATTGTCCTACAGCCTCAGGATACCTAGTAAGAATAGTGTTAGGAGAATAAGATAAATGTATCCATAATAATGGACCTTCTTGCCAAAATACTCCTGTAGGAATATTTTTGTTGGTAGTACAATAAATAATAAAGGCAAACTTATATCAATTCTATCCAAATGCATATTTTCCATATATGTTTCAATGATTTTTAATGCCTTTCTTGCTTCAGGCGTTAACATTCGGCGTGAATTTGGATCTGATGGACCTTTTAGGATATCAAATAATGGTCCCAACTCTCCTGTTGGTATACCTAAATAAGGCCTTATCCAATTTATGTCTCCTAATAACTTTTGAAAGTCATTAAGTGATTTGAGTTGATCTACTCGTATTTGAATTTTTGGTGGACGGACCATGGTTGAGGATAATAGAACTCCTAAATAATTAATTGGAAAATTTAATTGTACTTTATCTATTGTTATCTCTAGATTATAATTTTTTAATAAGTCTGTAAGTGTGGCATAATATTCTAGCAATGTGTTTTTAGCTTTGTGTGCTAATAATACATCATCCATATAGTGAAATATTTGCAGTTCATGATTCTGATTTCTAAGTGGCTGGATTACTTTGTTAACATAAATTTGACACATAGTTGGGCTGTTAGCCATCCCTTGTGGGAGTACTTTCCATTCATATCTCTGATCAGGACCTTCATGATTCAGTGCAGGGATAGTAAATGCAAAACGTGGACTATCCTCAGGATGAATTGGAATTGAAAAAAAAAAACAATCTTTAATATCTATAACTAAAACATACCAGGTTTTTGGCAAAGCAGACAACTGAGGAATCCCTGATTGAGCAGGTCCCATAATAACCATCTCATTATTAATGGCTCTTAAATCTTGCAATAATCTCCATTTACCAGATTTCTTTTTGATGACAAAAATGGGAGTATTATGGGGAGATACAGAAGGTTGTATATGTCCTTCCGCTAATTGTTGTTTGACCAGGTCATGGGCTGCTTGTATCTTTTCTTTAGTCAGGGGCCACTGAGGAACCCATACTGGTCTTTCTGATTTCCAAGTAATTTTTATTGTCTCAGTGGCCCTTTCTGAAAATCCAACCCATGTCTTTCTGTTCCTTGATCTATTTGTATTGGTGCTGCTATACCTTGTTCTTGTTTTTCTAATCTTTTTCCTTTCCTAAAACCTTGTCTAGTCATAATAGTGGGTGCATTTTAGTTGATGTTATTTGTTAATGTCAAACCTAATTGATCTAGGACATCTCGTCCCCATAAATTTACGGGAAGATGATCCAATACATATGGCTGTATAGTTCCTTCACATCCTTCAGGATCCTTCCAATCTAATACCATTGCACTTCTATGGGGATTAGTCGCCACTCCTAGGCCTCGAAGCATTTGAGTGGCTTGTTGTAATGGCCAATGTTTTGGCCATTCTTGACGAGAGATGATGCTAAGGTCTGCACCTGTATCCAGTAGCCCATTAAATTCATGTCCTTGAATATTTAGTTTTAGCTAGGGACAAGAATCTAAATTTAAAGAAAGCATAGCCCAATCTACACCTGTGGAGCCTAATCCCTTGGAACCTCTTTCTACAGTACGACTGGAAAATTTATCATGTAGGCTGGGTATTATTAGTAACTGTGCTATTCTATTTCCTGGTGAAATTACTGATATACCCTTTGGAGAACTGGCTATAATTTTTATTTCACCTTCATAATCAGGATCAATTACCCCAGGACTTATCATAAGTCCTTTTAGAGTAGAAGAGCTGCGTCCCAATAATAAGCCTACTGTTCCTTTGGGAAGAGGTCCTTTCACCCCTGTGGGAATGATTTGAACTCCCATCTCTGGAGTTAGTACTGCTCTGGCGGAGGCGCAGATGTCCAACCCTGTGCTCCCTCTGGTTTGTCTGATGAGGGATCTGATGGACAATGTGTCCTGGGCACTACCCTGATGGGGTTGCTGGGTTCTTCCAGTGCTCCGTATATTTGTGGTTTTGGGCCCCGGAGCATTGGGCCCCCCTGTCCATTTTTTGGCAATGGAGCCCGATGCCTTTCTCCACGATATCGTGGATAAACACCTGGTCCTTGTTCGTTTTTTGATAATGGAGTACCCTCTATGGTGGTTTGAGAACGGCATTCATTAGCCCAATGTCTCCCTCTACGGCATCATGGGCAAATACCTGGTATTCTACTCCTTTGATACCTAGCTTTGTTAAACCCTCCTCCAATGGGGCAATTCCTTTTAAAATGTCCTGTTTGTTCACAATTGTAGCATGTTCTTGGCCTGGCATCTAAAGCCTGTTTTACTGCAGCTGCCACAATTTGCCCTTGTTCATTAATGTCTCTGGCATCTAAAGCCTGTTTTACTGCAGCTGCCACGACTTGCTCTTGTTCATTAATGTCTCTACATAATTTAATATATGTGTTTAAATCTTCATGTGTCCATGGTCTAATGATATCTCTGCACCAACGACTCGCTTGCTCATAAGCCAGGTGTTTTAGTAATGGCATTGCTTGTTCTGTATTCCCAAAAACTCTGGTAGCTGTTTGAATAAGCCTATCTACAAATTCAGCATAAGGTTCATTAGCTCCTTGTATTACCTTAGATAATTGACCTTGTAAACCTCCATGTCCTTGTAAAGTCTTCCATGCCTTAATTGCATCTGCAGCAATTTGTGCATATACACCAGGATCATATGCAATTTGTTGCTGCTGATCCTCATAAGGTCCCTTTCCTAACAGCATATCTAGATTTCTCTGAGGATAACCAGCTGCTGCATTTCGCCTAGCCATCTCCTTGCAAAATTCCTCATTGGCAACCTTCCATAACAGGTATTGTCCTCCATTTAGCACAGCTTTACACATATTAGCCCAGTCTGCTGGCGTCATGTTAAAGTTGTTAATGGATTCAACCATGCTTACAGTGAAGGGTGCTTGAGGACCATAGGTTGTTACAGCCTCTTTTAGCTGCTTCACTGTTTTGAAATTTAAAACTTGGTAAAATCGCTGCCCTCCTGCCTCAAATACAGGGCATGTTAATATTTGAGATCTTGTCTCAGGATCCCAACTATCAACTGCGGGGGTTGGGGGCCTCCCAGCATATGGAGGTGGCGCTGTTGGTTGGACACTTACGCCCTTTGGTGATAGAAAGGTGTTAGTAGCAGTCTCCTGTAGAGGTGGTGCTGTTGGTTGGACACTTACACCCTCTGGTGATAGAAAGGTGTTAGTAGCAGTCTCCTGTTGTAACTTTCCCCCTGATGGCTTTTTCTGTTTTACACTTTCTTTCTCTGTCTGACTAGCTTGAGAGGCCTTCTCTTTTACTTGAATCTTTTCCTCTGTCTGACTAACTTGAGAGACCTTCTCTTTTACTTGAATCATTATGTCTTTTCCTTCCTCTACCATTGTCTGAACTGAAGGCTTTGGACTAAGCAAACAAGATATGAACGTCCACAATGGCAATGTGCCATCTGGCAGAGTCCCTGGGCTTTTCTTTTCTATTCTTTTTAAATCTTCACCATGATGGTTCCATTGTGATATATTTAACAACTCCTCCTTAAAAAGCCATGGGCTACATTTTTGTATTGTATCAACGTATGCCCTGATTGTTCTTGATTTTACTGAGATGCCTCCTTCCTCTAACAATTTACTTAACACTCTTTCAGTTTGTTTTTTACTAATTTCTGATCCCATATTTCTACTATAATACAACCCAACAAGATGACGCCAAACAAAACCGAGACAGAATGAAATAAAAAGGGAACAACAAAAAGTCATTTTAGCCTTTCTATCCTCCTGACATGTGCATCCATCCTTTCTCCCTATCTGTTCCTCAGACGTAAATAGTTTTTCCTCAGATGTGAGCAGTTTTTCTTCCATCTCACTCATCTCCAGGGACAGGCAACTTAAAACAAAAGTGAAGCAAAATAAAAGAGGAATCTTAAAATGGCTACCCATCCTCTCGCCCTGCCCTCAGGGGCGAGCAGTTTCACTTACCCTCAGTCACTCCCCGTGCGAGCCACCAAATGCCACAGTCTGGCTGGGCACAATCAGGAGCCACTTGTCAAAAGAAACTAACTTTATTTTTAGAACCACACATGCCAAACAAAACAGCCTCTCAGGAAAAACCCTCAGAGCCTCAACTGCCACCACCGGCTTTCCACAAGCCTCTCTCTCCCACACAAGCTTCTCTCCACCTCCCACAATCCTCCTGCTCTTGAGGCCGATTGGCTGGGTCACGTGGGCGGAGCCAAAAAAGTCCCCCAATGAGCAGCTCCGTGGTCTGAAAGGGCAGGGAAACAGCCCAATGAGCATCACCGCAGAGGAGCCAATCAGCTAGATGTTGCTGGGGCCGAGGAGCCAATCAGCTAGATGTTGCTGGGGCCACTGTGAGCCAATCATCAGCCGGCAGCTGGAAGTTTGCTGGCAGCTGGAAGTTTGCTGGGGCCCCTTCGGCTGTGGCTCTCAACAGGTAATCCCTTATCTATATTCCTGTAAAACTTAATATAACCCTTGTAAGTTCTTATCATAGTGTGCTGTAGTTATTTACATTCCTGTCCCTTAGGCACCTTCTTAACTCCATCCCTACATGACTGCAAGCCACAGGTCATTCCCAGCACTCAGCACACTGCCTTGCACGTTGTAGGAACTCAGTAATAGTTAATTGAAATTAGTCATTTTTTTAGCATCAATATTTAAGATGTTATTGGGTATACTATGTTTTATTTCCAGCACATTATTATAACAGACTTTAACAACAAAGCTAGAATGAAACTTATTTAGTTTATTATAGTTATCAAACATTTTTTTTTCAATAAGTGCCAATTGGGGGGAACCTGACTCTTTTGTCAAATATGAGTTGTTAGACATGAAATCTGCTTATTTATCCTGTAGTCAGAGGATAGTGAAGATACTTTGCTAGCACAATGAGCTTGAAGTATTAAAACAATGGGAAGCAATATGAGTGAGGAAGTATATTTTAACATTGGCTTCAAAAGTATATTATTAGGCTTAAGGAGGGTTTTGTAAAACATTACTTAGTGAATTCAACAAGTTAGTAGAGAGAGCATGATTCAATAGTTCTTTATATATTTTGTTTTTGTATGTGTGGTGCTGGGCATTGAAACCAGTCTTGTGCATGCTTATATAAATTCTTATGAAATGTTGGGTGTCTTTTTGTTTGTTTGTATTGGTACCAGGGATTGAACCCAGGGGTGCTTAACCACTGAACCACATCCCCAGGCCTTTTTATATTTTATTTAGAGACAGAGTCTCATTGAGTTGGTTAGGCCTCACTAAATTGCTGGGGCTGGCTTTGAATTTGTAATCCTCTTGCCTCAGCTTCTGTCACTGGGATTACATGTATGTGCCAAGATGCCCAGCAGAATGTTACTTCTTAATGTTATTGTTTTTATTATATTTGTTTTGGAGAATGCTTTCTGTTCCTTCTTGTTAATTGCACTGCTGTTTTTCCTAAGACCACTAGAATGCACTAGAATGCAATATTTTCTGCTTATAAATGTTTTTCTTCTTCTTTTTTTGTTTTTATGTAGACATATAAATTCATAAATTTTCTTCTCACTTTATTTTAAAAGCTTTAATATAACCTTTCCTTAGACCATATAGGTTCAGTTGCTCTTTGTGCTCCTATGGAAATAGTATTACTTTGTCTTATGGTAGATGAAGTATATTTCTGGAAAATCTGAAGAATGACAATGACTTTGAGAATCTTGTTTACTTTCTGGTAATTGTAAGTCATATTAATTATAAATATTTACTACTTATGATCAACATTATTATAAATACGTTGAAATAGATTTAGTAAAAATTAGTCTGATAATGATATTTCTCATTAAGAAACATTGGGAATAGAAATCCCCAGTGAACAAAAACAATTGAGACACAGGAAATAGAAATAACTTGGACCAAACATATTTACTAAAAAAAAAAAAAAAAAAACCAAAAATTAAAGATAGATACATACAGTTAATTAATCAAATAACTACAAAAATAGATCCCTTCTGCTTTAGTTTACTGATTTCCTTCCCAAGGAAATCATATTAGCTAATGGCTTATCATGTATCTTTCCAAAATATTTTGTGCAGTGAAATTCTCTTTCGCACACACAAACACCCCCTCACACACACACCCCTACACCCACACCACATACGGAGGCATGTTGTGTATAAAATTTTAGATCTTGCATTTTTGCTTAAGCTTAGAGATTAGTTCATATTAGCATATCAATGTTGTTGCTTCTTATTTTCTTACTTCTTCTTAATTGGTTACATGTTATTACAAAACCTTTTATACATATACTTAGGATTAAAGACAGATAAGAAATACTCATGTACCCAGCATTAGTTGCCTATAATTTTTATAGTTTTTTAAGACTCCTCTCTATATAAAACTGGCAAGTCAAAAATAGAAAGCTTTGATTTTTCTGCTGTAACTGCAAAATCCGTATTATTGCAAAATATTCATGAAAGATTTGAGTAACATATCTGACCAAATAATTTTTATTTCCTTTATATTTTTTGAGTTATAAAAACATTAATATAAATGTTTCAATTATTTTTTCAAATTATTTATTCTAATTTGTTATACATGACAGCAGAATGCATTTCAGTTTATATTACACATACAGAGCACAATTTTTCATGTTTCTGGTTGTACAGAAAGTAGAATCACACCATTTGTGTCTTCATACAGTACTTAGGGTAATGATGTCCATTTCATTCTACCATCTTTCCTACCCCTACACCCCCTGACTTCCCCTCCATTCCCTTTGTTCTATTTAAAGTTCCTCCATTCCTCCCATGCTCCTTCCCCCATCCCCATTATGGATCAGCCTCCTCCTGTCAGAGAAAACATTTGGCATTTGTATTTGGGGGATTGGCTTACTTGGCATAATATTCTCAAACTCCATCCATTTACCTGCAAATACCATGATTTTATTCTTTTTTAATGTTGAGTAATATTCCACTGTGTATATATACCACAGTTTCTTTATCAGTTCATCTACTGTAGGGTATCTAGGTTGGTTCCCCAATTTTGCTATTGTTAATTGAGCTTCTATAAACATTGATGTGGCTGTGTCCTTGAAGTATGCTGTTTTTAAGTCCTTTGGGTATAAACCAAAGAGTGGGATAACTGGGTCAAATGGTGATTCCATTCCCAGTTTTCCAAGGAATCTCCATACGCCTTTCCATATTGGCTGTACCAATTTGCAGTCCCACCAGCAATGTATAAGTGTGCCTTTTCCCCCACATCCTTGCCAACACTTATTGTTCTTTTTATTCTTAAATAACTACCATATTGACTGGATTGCGTTGAAATCTTAGTTTTTATTTGCATTTCTCTAATTGATAGAGATGTTGAACATTTTTTCATATATTTGTCGATTGATTGTATATTCTCTTCTGCAAAATGTCTCTTCAGTTCCTTGGCCTATATGTTAATTGGGTTTTCTTGGTTTTTTGCTGTTAAGATTTTTGAGTTCTTTATATATCCTGGAGATTAGTGCTCTATCTGATGTGCATGTGGTAAAAATTTGCTCTCATTCTGTAGGCTCTCTATTCCCCTCACTGATTGCTTCTTTTGCTGAGAAGATGCTTTTGAGTTTGAATTCATCCCATTTATTGATTCTTGATTTTATTTCTTGTGCTATAGGGGTCTTATTATGGAAGTTGGGGCCTAATCTAATGTGATTTAGATTTCGACCTACTTTTTCTTCTAATAGATGCAGTGTCTCTAGTTTAATTCCTAGGTCCTTGATCCGCATTGAGTTGAGTTTTATGCATGGTGAAAGATAGGGGTTTAATTTTATTCTGTTTCATATGAAATTCCATTTTTCCCAGCACCATTTGTTGAATAGGAAATCTTTTCTCCAACATATATGTTTTTGGAACCTTTGTCTAATATAAAATAAGTATAATTATGTGGGTTTGTCTCTGTGTTCTCTATTCCATACTATTGGTCTACTAGTCTGTTTTGGTGCCAATACAATGCAGTTTTTGTTACTATTGCTCTGTAGTATAGTTTAAGAACTGGAATAGTGATGCGACCTGCTTCACTCTTTCTGCTAAGGATTGCTTTAGCTATTCTGGGTCTCTTATTTTTCCAGATGAATTTCATGATTGTTTTTTTCTATTTCTGTGAGGAATGTCTTTCATATTTTGATTAGGATTGCCTTAAATCTGTATAGTGCTTTTGGTAGTATGGTGATTTTGACAGCATTAATTCTGCCTATCCAAGAACAAAGGAGATCTTTCCGTCTTCTAAGGTCTTCTTTAATTTCTTCCTTTAGTGTTCTATAGTTTTCATTGTAGAGGTCTTTCACCTCTTTCATTGATTCTCAAGCATTTTATTTAATTTTTTTGAGGTTATTGTAAATGAGCTTGTTTTCCTAGTTTCTCTTTCAGAGGATTTGTCACTGATGTACAGAAATGCCTTTGACTTATGTGTGTTGATTGTATATCCTGTTACTTTGCTGAATTCATTTATTAGTTCTATAAGATTTCTGGTAGAGTTTTTTGGATCCTCTAGATACAGAATCATGTTGTCAGTGATAGTTTTTGAGTTCTTCTTTTCTAATGTTTATCCCTTTAATTTCTTTTGTCTAATTGCACTGGCTAGAGTTTCAAGAACTATGTTGAACAGAAGTGATGAAAGAGGGCATCCCTGTCTTGTTCCAGTTTTTAGAGGGAATGCTTTCAATTTCTTTCCATTTAGAATGATGTTGGACTGGAGCTTAGTGTAGATAGCTTTTACAATGTTGAGGTATGTTCTTGATATCTCTAGTTTTTCTAGTGTTTTGAACATGGGGGTGCTGTATTTGTCAAATACTTTTATTAAATCTATTGAGATGATCATATGGTTCTTATCTTTAAGTCTATTGATGTGATGAATTACATTTATTGATTTCCATATGTTGATCCATCCTTGCATCCCCAGGATGAACCCCACTTGATTGTGGTGTACTATCTTTTGATATGTTTTTGTTTCAGTTTGCCAGAATTTTAGCATCTATGTTCATTAGAGATATTGGTCTGAAGTTTTCTTTCTTTGATGTGTCTTTGTCTGGTTTTAGAATCAGGATGATATTGGCCTCATAAATGTGTTTGGAAGTGTTCCTTTTTTTTCTATTTCATGAAATAATTTGAGGAGTATTGGTATTAGTTCTTATTTTAAAGTTTTGTACAACTCAGCCGTGTATCCATCATGTCCTGGGCTTTTCTTTGTTGGTAGGCTTCTGATGGTGTCTTCTATTTCATTGCTTGAAATTGATCTGTTTAAATTGTGTATATCATCCACATTCATCATATGACTCTAGACTTTTGTCAATGCCTTTGATATTTTCTGTTTTATTGGAGTACAAATTTTCATAATAATTTCTGATTATCTTCTGTATTCTGTACTGTAGTGTCCATCAATAAATAATAATAATATAGTCAAATTGGAAATTACTTCCTGTATTGTCCATCAATAAATCAATAAATGTAATTAATCACATCAATACACTTAAAGATAAGAATTATATGATCATTTTTTCTTTTTCATCCAGATGTAATTTTAGTTTTCTCCCTCTCTTTTTTAGCATAGCTAACAGTTTATCAATTTATTTATTTTTTCAAAGAAACAACTTTTTGTTTTGTCATTTTTTTAATTATTTATTTTGTTTCAATTTCATTGATTTCAGCTCTGATTTTAATTATTTCTTGTCTTCTATTGCTTTTGGTGTTTATTTATTATATTTTTTTCTAGGGCTTTAAGATGTAACATTAGTTCATTTATTTGACTTTTTCTTCTTCTAAGGAATGAACTTCATGCAATGAACTTTCCTCTTAGTACTGCCTTCATAGTGTCCCAGATTTTTCAATATGTTGTATTAGTGTTCTCATTTACCTCTAAGAATTTTTTAATATTCTCTTTGATGTCTTTTGCAACCCACTGTTCATTCAATAGCATATTATTTAGTCTCCAGGTGTTGTAGTAGCTTTTATTTTTTATCATTAATTTCTAATTTCATTCCATTATGATCTGATAGAATGCAGGTTAGTATCTTTACTTTTTTGTATTTGCTAAGAGTTGCTTGTGGAATAACAGGGTGTATTTTAGAGAAGGATCCATGTGCCGCTGAGAAGAAAGTGTATTTGCTTGTTGAATGAAATATTCTATATATGTCAGTTAAGTCTAAGTTATTGATTGTATTATTGAGTTCTATAGTTTCTTTGTTCAGCTTTTGTTTGGAAGATCTAGGCAGTGGTGAGAGGTGTGTTAAAGTTACCCAGAATTATTGTGTTGTGGTTTATTTGAACTTGAGAAGAGTTTGTTTGATGAACATAGATGCTCCATTGTTTGGGACATATATATTTATAATTGTTATGTCTTGCTGATGTATGGTTCCCTTAAGGAGTATGCAATGTCTGTCTTTATCTCTTTTTTATTAACTTTGGCTTGAAGTCTACTTTATTTGATATGATTTTTATAAAGAAAAAAATACTATTTGACCATTTTCTTTTTCTTCCTTCTATAGTATTGCATTTGGTTTTTAAAATTATTGTTGTTTTATTATTATCTCAGTCTTAAAGCAATGAGTATTTATCACTGGCTTCAGTATTTTGGGGAGAAAATAAATCAAAATACATAAATGCATTAATCAGATATGGCCTTTTTAAAATTATCCTTTCAAAAATTTCTCTGTATCTGGATTATTTTTCTAATCTCGTGGTTAAATCTGACATGGGCAATTCAGATGGTTAAATCTCAGTAACCAGAAATAATGACATTTTGTTAACTTTTAGAAGGACACAGCCTTTTCATTGACAGATCTAAATAAAAGACAAAGGATATCTTGACTAAGAAAATTTTTTTCATTACTACTAGAATATTTTATTCAATACTGATGATTTAATACTTTAAATGGTTCACCATGAATATACATGGCAAATTGTACATAATATAAACTACTATATTTATTTTAAAAACAGAACAAAACTCAATTTTGGGAAAAGTTAATCTTAACACATTTATTTCATAGTCCACCCCCCCCTTTTATTGCTTTTGATTTATAGTAAAGTCTAATTTTGAGTCATTAAGAAAAATTGAATACTGTAGAAACTAGAACGTTAGGTGGTTTATTTGAAATTACAGGAAGATTCATGATTCCTAGTGTTATTCATTAGTTATGATGACACTGATGTTATAACAACAAAAAAAAAGGCAAGTGTTTTTGTGATAATTACTTTAACACCATGGAAGACCTTAAGCCTTGAAAATTCTAGGAGTGTTAAGCCAGGACTACCACATAAACTGCTCCTGTTATACAACATAAAGTTCATTTAAATGTGTTTCAAGATGATTGATATTTTTCTCATTTCTTTGTTAGAACCAAATACTACAAGTTGAAATATGGAACAGAATTGAATCAAGGAGATATGAAGCCTCCAAGCTATGATTCTGGTAAGTTAGTTTTAAAGGAAGCTTAAGTAATAAAAAGAAGTTAATGACTAATATTTTGTAGCAACAACATTTATAAATTTAATTCAATTTCTAATCATCTGCATGTTTTTCTGATCTGCTAATCTGTTGGCACTAATCATTTTGTATCCTGTAGATAATTTCCCCCCACCTTCCTTCCTTTTCCTTCTTCCTCTTCCTTTTAGTTCCCCATTTTCTGCTTATGTTCTACACTTATTGGAAAGTTTCAGGCTTCATGGGGTAACATGCAGCAACATAACCTTGTCTTTCTGGGTCCTTCTAGTATTAATGGAAAATTTGAGATGCACAGTACAAAGTACATGATGCCCTTGAAACCCTGAGAAAGAGTAGGAACTATGAAGATAAGATATTTCTTTTTCAAAGCACAGGGGGATTCCTAATCCTTTAAACCTGATTTAGCACCTTCTTAGGGGATGGAGGCCAGATCACTCTGTGTGGTTTGGGCTGGAGGTGAAAAGACCACATAGACACAGATTTTCAGAAAGGAGTGGCACTGGGGTGGGGGGCAGCATGGATCTGCCACCTCAAGGGTCCTCTTCTGCTCTGGAAAGCAAGAGAGCCAGTGCACCTGGAATCGCTTTATTTATAGGGAAAAGCCAACAAAGGACTTTCAATAGACTATTCTACATTGAATAAGGCAGGGTATAAGGTTTTAAGGGAGTTGCCCAGTCCCATTGGGTAACGCTCAAGTCCAGAGCTGAGGCAAATTTATTCGCCAGCTGAAGTTTGTGAAGATCATTTGCTTTGAAGGTCATTTATGTACAGCGCAGGTGTGTAATTCCAGTCCCACACCCCCTTTACTGAAGGCTGAGAGGGAATACTCAGCTTATGGGCAGGCAGCTCCCACACTGACTGCTCAGTTTCACACTGTTTTGGCCTTTCTCATGAGCAGAAAATTCTTTCCTATAAGCAGAACATGTTTTAACAGGTGAAATATTTATCTTTTTATATTATTTCTTCTTTTTCTTTCCCCTACCTTTCTCTTTACCCACCAAATAATAGAAAGTAGCACTTGTAAACAATATAGATATAATTCACTTATTAGTAGATATAAGGGAAAGTGAGAAAACCTGTTCAGAAGTTATCACATATGTGAATTTTTGGCACGATTTTAGATGAAATTCCTCAAATATCTAAGGATTTTTTTCTTCAAATTTCAAGTACTGAAAACTGTAATTTATATCACTTGCTGAAATTTGTACCTATGCTAGGAGCTTTAGAAACTATAATTATGTTATTATTATTTTTAGTTATACATGATAGTAGAATGTATTTTGACTTATCATACGTATGTGGAGTATAAATTCCCATTCTTGTGGTTGTACATGATGTGGAGTTGCACTTGTCGTGTATGCATATATGAACATAGGAAAGTTATTTCTGATTCATTCTGCTGTTTTTCTCATTCCCATCTCCCCTCCCTTCTCCCCATTCCCCCCCCCTCCCTGTTCCCAGTCTGGTTAACCTCCACCAAAACCCCCTCCTTGTGAGTCAGCATCTACATATCAGAATGTTCAACATTTGTTTTTGGAGGGATTGGCTTATTTTGCTTAGCATGATAGCTTCTAGTTCTATCCATTTACCTGCAAATGCCATACTTTCATTCTTCTTTATACCTGAATAATATTCCACTGTATATATGTACCACATTTTCTTTATCCTTTCATCTATTTAACGGTACCTGGATTGGTTCCATAGCTTAGATATTGTGAATTGAGCTCTTATAAACATTGATGTGGCCACATCACTATAGTATGCTGATTTGAGGAGTAAAATAACTGGGTCGAGTAGTGGTTACATTCCAAGTAAAAACTATAATTCTTAAAATATTTATTCAGTAAATAAAATATTGTTCTGATGTCACATATGTGTAATTTTAGCTCACAGAAGTGGACACATTTTCCAAATTTCCATTAAATGATGAAGTGTAGGGCTGAATCCAGGTCTACCTGAAAAGAAAACTGATAAGGACTACTTTAATGTCAGAAGGAAGACCAAGAGAGTAGAAACTAACAGAAGAAAGACTTCCAAAGGAAGGAATGTTCATCACTGGTGATGAATTAATTTCTAGAGGGCTAAAGAGTATCTGTCAGATTAGTGGCACACAGGTCATTCATTAGGTCACTGAGAACATAATTGGAAGCAGTTAAGAAACAGGTGATGGCAGAATCAAAGATGTCAGTATAAAATGAAAACCAAATGCATTCAGTGTTTTAGATGCTTAGCTTATGAAAGTGAGGAAGGACTGAAGGACAACAGCTAAAAGATAACCTGGGGTCAGAGAGACTGTGCGTAGGTGGTTGGGGCAGGGTTCATAAATAAGGAGCCAATAAAAGGGAAATAGTAGATACACTCAGATTAGGAAGGTATCTGGAAGAAATGACTGGGATTGGATTCTGAACATAATGGCAGACATATTGGAGGAAGAACATACTTCTTGTTATTATCTAGAGAGAAACATAGAGAGTCAGGTAACAGATTGTAAGTTTGAGTTTCACTTTGGTGGTGGGTATTTGAGGGAATGTCCTCTTGATAGCTTTATGTACGAGACATTATCTACAAAGAGTTCATCAGACTTTTAAGAAAAGCAGAGAAGGTTTATAATACTGTTTGTGAAGAGGAAGACAAATTCACTAGGAGTTAGTAGCATTGAAAAAACCTAAGGGTTTGGTTAAGTTGTTGTTTTGTTGCAAAAGTCATTTTTTCTTTAAAGAAATTTAAATAATAATATGAAAATTATATCTCTAGTACTCATAATGCCTTTGTATAGAACTGTGTTTCCATCTGGTATCATTTTTCTCCTCCCTTTAAGACTTCTTTTAACATATTTTGTAATATGGGATGCTGGTAATAAGTTTTTTCAGCTTTTGTATATCTGATAAAAGTTTTATCTTGCTATCATTGTTTCTAATAAGATGTCTGTTATTATGCTTATCTTTGTTCCTCTGTATATAATGTACCCCGTTATTTTGGCTGCTTTTAAGATTTTCTCTTTCTCATTGGTTCTAAACAAATTTCTTTGTTTCTGTTTTTTTAACTGAGGAATAAACCCAGGGCCTTGCATATGCTAGGGAAATCCTGTACCATTGAACAGCATCCCAGCCCTTTTATTTTAAGAAAGGGTATCACAAAGTTGCTGAGGCTGGCCTTGAATTTAGGATCCTCCTGCCTTGGCCTTCCAAGTACCTGGGATTATAGGCATGTGCCACCATATGTAGCCAAAAAAAGTTTATTATGATGTTCTGTAAAATAAAATAAAAATATTTATTATGATATAAAAATGTTTACTATGATGTACTGTGGTTATTTCTCTCCACAGTGTTTCTTAAGCTTGGGGTTTAATGAGTTTCTTTGACCAGTGGGTTTATAGTTTTTATGAAATCTGGAACTTTTTGGTAATTATTTCTTCAGATATTGTCCTTGTTTTTTCTCCCTGTGTTAAAAGCTAGAAACTCCTAGAAACTCTTTTATCAAGGCAGTAGCTGGGACAGTCATAAGGTTCATCCCTTTGCTTGCCTTCTCTCAAGGATCACTATCTTTTGGAAAACATTGTTTCATTTGTTTTTGTTCATTTATTTGTGCTAGGGATTAAACCCATGGATGTTTAACCAGAGTCACATCCTGATCCATTTTCATTGTTTTTTTAGAGACAAGGCTTTGCTAAGGACCCACTAAATTTCTGAGGCTGATCTCAAACTTGTGATTCTACTACCTTAGTTGTTGAAATTTTAGGTGTGTGCCACTGTGCCCAGCTCATCTGTTTTGTTTCAGGGGGTGGGGGGGAGGTCAATGCAGTCCCTGTTACAGAAACTATACTGGATGTAGAAGTCATATCATCAAGAAAATAAACTATTAGCTACTTTATGTATTGATTTCTTTTGGTACTGGAGATTGAATCCATGTGTACATTACCACTGAGCTATGTTTCCAGTCATTTTTGTTTTGTTTTGAGACAGGATCTCACTAACTTACTGAGATTGGCCTTGAACTTCTGGTCCTTCTGACTTAGCCTCCTGAGTCACCAGGATTATAGATTCTTTATTGTGCCAGAGCTACCTTAAAATCCTTACTTTAATATAAAGCTTCTTTTTAAATTTTTTAAGGCAAAAATGAATCTTATAGTTGATAATTACTTACTAGAAAGGACTACAGCTTTGCCTACCATGTAAGAATAAGAGTAATTTGTCTTTTAAGAGGATATTAGTGCATTATTTTTTGACTGGTCTTAACTTAGTTTTTATTAAGGCATAATTTTTAAGGGATAATTTCTGTACAGTAAAATTTATCATCCTTAGTGTTTTCACAAACACATAGTCTTATAGCTATTATTGTTTATAGTCAACCCTTCCTTCCCCACTAATCTACTGGCAACCACTAAACTATTTTCCATTTTTATACTTTGGCCTTTTCCAGAATCATGAATTTAAGAATCTTATAGAATATAGCCTTTTTTTTGGGGGGGGGGGGGGGGGGGGGGTGGCTGGGGATTGAACCCTGGATCTCATGCACTCTACCACTGAGCAAAATCCCTAGCCCAGAATATAGCCTTTTTTTGATCTGGTTTAACTCACTTCACATAATGCACTTGAGATTCATCCATGTTGGTTGGCTATCAGTTGTTCATTCCTTGTTCTGATTGAGCTTATGTACCATACTTACACAACATCATTAGCTGCCAAAGTAGTCAGTTGAGTATATCTGAGGATGGCATAGAAAGGATTTAGGCCTCTTCTGATGGGAGACTAAATGACCTCAACATTTCTTTTCACATCTGAAAATTTTAAATTCTTAAAGTGTCAGTGTATATGCTCTTACTTGGCAAGTAGAGGTTATTCAGTAGACTGAAGGGTGTAAATTGTAACATAATTATGTTATGAGTAGTTCCTGAATTGCAAAATTCATAGAACAATGTAATTTTTTTATTTCCACATTTTTAGTTGGTGCATTGTATTTGTACATAATGATGGGAATTTGTTGTTACATATTTATACATGCTCACAATATAACAATATAATTTGTCTAATATCATTTTCCAGCATTCCCCCTACTCCCATATCATTTTTCATAAAGTATTGGGACATAATTTTTGCCCTCCCCTGCAAAACACACACACACACACAGAGTTTGGCAGTATATCCTCTTTGAAGTTATCCCAAAGTAATCTTTCTTTTGGAGTTAAATTAATTTCTTTCCTCCACACTCACCTCCAGTCCACTCTGTTACTATTTCTTTAAAATTCTACAGAACTCTCCTGATTTATTTTAGGAGAAAACAAAACACAAGATATGATTCTTACTTTTATTCACATTTCTCCAGTTTTTTATCATTGTTGTAATAATACATGGAGGAAAGTGCTGGGTCTCTAGAGGGAGTCAGGAAGGATTTTTTACACTTACAACTGTGTTTCCAAGGAACCTGAAAATTATTCTCTAAAACTTAGCTTTTCATCTTTAACATAGGGATAAACATGATTTTTTTTTTTTAATTTGTAAGAATTGAAAGAGAAGGAGCTGGGCTAGTGGCACATGCTTATATTCCTAGCTACTCAAGAGACTGAGGCAGGAGGAGTGCAAATTTGGGGCCAGCCCCAGCAACATAGCAAGACCCTGTCCAAAAATTTAAAAATAAAAGGGGCTGGGGACATAGCTCAGTGGTAGAGTACCCCTGGATTCAATCCCCAGTACCAATAAACAAACAAACAAATAAATAAATAAATAAATAAATAAATAAATAAATATAGATAATGTATATGTATTTTAACATACATTTGGGAACACAATAAGTATGCACTAAATGCTTAATTTTAGAAAATATGAAACAATTTCTTGTTCCCTCCTGTGTCTCCTCTTGAAAAAGATTTTATAAAGACCAGCAATTTCTTCATTTGATGAAGGACTGATAAAAATAATATATGAATTTTTTAATATTGTGAAAGTTGAACCATTGTCTGGTGTGGAACTTTTCAGTTTAGGTTTCTCATAGAGAAATTCTTTTTATTAATTCTTCTGAAAGGATTCAGCTTGTACATAATGATGAATTTAAGCTTTAGAAGTTAAAAGAGGTTTAAAATTCAAAGAAAGAATACTTGAAATTTTCATTTAATAACTTGCAAAGGAAACATATTTGGATTGAGGTTATTTCTTAGTATATCTGCTCTTTATAAAATTAGATTTTTGGTCTCATTTCTAAATATTTTGTTCTGGTTATAATGTGATACCTAATACTTATATTTGACTCTCACTCTGATGACTTGATTGGATTGGTCTTGGTTCTAGAGCAAAATTCTCAGGCTAGCTAAAAGTGAAAATGTCTTCATATTCTACTAATCTAAAGGGAATCCAGTAGCATTAATTAATATGTGTTAGAGTTTTGTTATGGAAATTCAAATTAAAAACTCTTTTGGAGTGGGTGTACTGGGGATTGAATTCAGGGGCACTCAACCACTGAGCAAAATCCCCAGCCCTGTTTTGTATTTTATTTAAAGACAGCGTCTCATTGAGTTGCTTAGTGCCTCACTGTTGCTGAGGCTGGCTTTGAATTTGTGATCCTCCTGCCTCAGCCTCCTGAGCCACTGGGATTACAGGCATGCACCACCACACCCAGTTAAAAACATTTTAATTGTCCTAAACATACATAAATGTTTACTGGATACTTATTAATTGAGATGCCCTCTAATATGTAAAACAAGTCAGTTTTATTATGACAATGTATTTCAGATGAAGGTAATGAAACAGAGGTGCAGCCACAACAGAACAGCCAGTTAATGTGGAAGCAAGGTCGACAACTACTCAGGCAGTAAGTATCTCGTGGCCAATCTTATCAATAGTCGAGGATGAGAAACATTATTTTCATGAGATTTTTTTCCTTTTATATTTTCAATTCAAAAGAATAAGTTTATTTCTTATTTTATTACTGCTTTGAAAAAGCTTAATTGAATTGCTGTTTAATTTTCATATTAAACACTTTTCCCCTTTTTGTTTTTGTTTTGTGGTACTGGGGAATTGAACCCAGGGATGCATTAGCACTGAGCTACATTCCTAGCCCTTTTTTTATTTTGAGACAGGTTCTTGCTAAATTGTAGACTGGCCTCAAACTTTTGATCCTCCTGCGTCATTGTCCTGAGTTACTGCAATTACAGGCATGTACCACAGCACTCTTCCCTTGGAATAGATTTTATATAATTTAAAGAATTATTTGTCCTTATTTTTCTTACTGCATCATCTGTGCAAGCATGTACATATATTTCAATATAGGTCTAATAAGTATTTGCATGTATTTTTTGGTTAATTTAAAAAAATTTTGAGTAATTTGTTGAGATTAAATTCTGAGATTTTGAAAATTCTGCATAGCATAAGCTTTCTCCTGTATAATGTGTATCTGAGACTATACAGAGGAAACAGTTCAGTTAAGGTTTTGGCATCAAGTAGTAGACTACACCATCTCAGTGCTTGGTCCTTGTATACCACCTTTGAAACTGGTATTCAAATTTTATGCCAAGGTAAAATGAAATATGCTGCCTGTTTGAGACTTTTGGGTTTGCTTCCAAAATGAATGAATGCTAGATATTCCTTTTGACTTAAGGAAGATAATGTTACAACATCTCTTCATATTTATTGTTTATTTAGACAAAATTAGAAAACAATGAATCCTTACTAATATTTAAGTGAATTTTTATTAGTGTCCTCACTTTGGTCTGAAGTATGACTTAGGTATTTTGATTTTTAAAATAGGCAATTTTTCTTAAAATGCTGATTTTTTTAAAGTGATTTCATAATGATGTATCCAAGATATATTTTAAAACCTTAAGAAGACCTATAATCATCTTAGAAAAGGGTGACATTTTATGAGTTACAAAGTAACTATTAGCCTGTTTACTTATGGCTATGTGGTTTTGTTGCCAAAGTGAGGTACACATCAAATATTATTGCTAAAAATAGAAAAATACATTTTTGTAGTAGTCTGTAAGGACAACTGATTAAATTCAGGAAAATTTGAAGTTTATTATTTTAATCAAAACTTTCTATATATATTCATTAGGGTTGAAAAATGAGCATCTTGGTTTGGTAAGATACACTTTGATCACATGTCTTTGTGAGATCTTTCTGCTCTAATAACGTTTGAAACCAAATCTTCAAATAAACTGAACAAATAAACTATCTTGTCAACCTTTGTTTTCTTTTGTCCAGTAGACTCCATATCAACATATATTAATGCCTAATATTTTTCTATTGTTTATTAATGGCATTTGCCCTTTCCATGGTCCTGCCCCTGCCATTTGGTCTTTTTTGATTAACTTTGGTGTTAAATAGGTAATCAAGGGCTGGGGTTGTGGCTCAGCGGTAGAAAGTTCGCCTAGCACATGTGAGACCTGGGTTCCATCCTCAGCACCACATTAAGAAAAAATAAACAAATAAAATAAAAGTGTTGTGTCCAACTACAACTAAAAAGAATTTTAAAAAAATAGGTATTCAAGTGCTGTCTGTATGCCAAAGAAGTATTAGTTGTGTCTGTTTTTAAGGAAAGAAAACTCAGGTTTGGGAAAATTAAAGTTATAGGGCAAATAAGTGACAGAAATAGATGTAAGACCTAGGTCTAACTCTCACTATAAAGCCTGTGCTCTTTTTTTCTGTGCTGCTGCCTTTCTGCAATATGCACGAATTCACATACATACCCTCTATCCCACAATTTAATTGTGGTTTATTTTTTATTTTTGAGTTATTTAAGCATAGATTTTCTGTTCTACAGAAGTGACTTTTGGGAAAATACTATATTCTTATATGATGTGGAGGAAGCCATATGTACTGAAAACATTCTCTCCAGATCTCAAACAATTGATCTGCAGCTGGGGTTGTAGCACAGTGGTAGAGCACTTGCCTAGCATGTGTGATCCCCAGCACCACATAAAACTAAATAAACTAAATGAAGGTATTGTGTCCATCTACAACTAAAAATATATTTAAAAAAAAAACAGTTGATCCATGACAATTTTCATTTGAAATATAAAAAAGTTGCAATCACTGTTATAAAATAGTAATTTGGTAGAATTTGGTAGTGAACTTGCTCTGATCCTGCGGAAAGAATGTGCTATGAAATATTGAGAAACAGTTTCTGCGTAGTATAAATGTAATGAATGGTGTATTGTAGAGTTGATTTTTCTAAGTGACTGTAGAGGCTGGTACTGCAGGAGACGGCTCCATCTGCACCTGGAATATTATTGACAAGTCTTAACTAGCATAGTGCTCCTAGGTCTTATGTATGCAGTGTATTAGAAGAATTGCTTTTATTTACACATTAAATTTTAGAACACTGATTCCTGTATGACTGAATTGTAAGGATCCTTTTCACACAGGTATCTTCAGGAAGTGGGTTACACAGATACTATTCTAGATGTGAAATCTAAATGAGTACGAGCTTTGCTGGGCTTTTCAAGTGATATCACTGACAGGGAAGATGACAAAAATCAGGATTCAGTTATAAATGGCACAGAGGCTGAAGTTAAAGAAACAGCAATGATTGGGTAAGTATTTTGTCTGGAAAGTATTTTAGTTGTAACTTAGTTCATATTTAATATTTTTGAATTTAAAATATTACTTTTAGGTGGGATTTGGAAATAAGTTAAAGTTTCATTTGATTAGAAGGCAACACAGGGGTTGAAGTTAGCATTTGAGACTATTTAGTTCAAGAATGTAATTTCATATTTAGGCTATTTTATTTGCTTGAAATTTATTTAATATAAGGTTTTTTAATATCTTGAAGCTCAGTCAACTACTATTAGAACCTCATAGAATATTTTGATTTGAAATGCAGTGGTAATCTATAAGAATGGAATTTCATTTTAAGTGACCCAGAAATCATAAAAATACCTCACAATTCTTTAGAAGAAACCTTTTTAACCACTTTTGTTTATGTAATAATTCTGTAACTCATCTTTTCTTTGATGTAAAATATCTACTTTAAATACACATATGGTTAGATTGAAAAATTTAATAATTTGAAATATTTTTCTTATTGAACATATTATTATTATACAGTTGTATATAATTCTAGTTAAATGAACACTAACAGTTCAATAAATTAATCGTTCTTTATTGGGAAAAAATTTGCTATGATTTTTTCTTTTTTAAAAAACTATTATTTTATTTACTTATTTATTTTTATTTGGTGCTGAGGCTCAAACCCAGTGCTTCACACATGCTAGGGGAGCACTGTACCACTGAGCCACAACCCTTGCCCCTGCAATCATTCTTAATTGAATAAAAAGCCTAAGATTCTCTGAAAGTCTTAATTACGATGGTATTACATTTTAACCCATATTTAGGCTAGTAGAATGGTTTTAATTGAATGCTATAAATTTTCTAATGAGAACGTATTTCCTGTTATTTGGAATATAAACTAAAATTATAAGATTAGGTAAAGACACAAGATAGGAATTTTATAAAAATATGTCTTTGGAAATTTCTTAAAGTGTTCATTGATAATTAAGAATGTATTGGGGCTGGGATTGTGGCTCAGTGGTAGAGCGCTTGATCACACATGCAAGGTTCTGGTTCCTCAGCACCACATATAAATAAATAAATAAATAAATAAAATTTAAAAAGAATGTATTAACTTGTATTTACAAATGAAAGTACAGATTTTTTTTCTCTGTATACATAGATCATATAGGTATTATTCTTGTTTTTGTTTTTACCTTTTACATTAACCTAAGTCATTAAGTTAACTTAGGTAATATAAATATTTTTAGGGATGGTAATGCATACTTTTACAAAACCTTCAGTAATGACTTTCAGAAGAGATGTCTCCATTGTCTATTTTGTGTTTACCTCTCTTTTAAACTGAAAAGGATGTTAGTCTGAATTTGTCAGATTTCTGTAGAAACAGAGAAAAGGAGGAAAAAATCAAAATTATAGCTCTCAGCAGATTTGAAATTGAAGATTTAGCTATTTTTTAAAATTTTCCTTTACTATGACTATAGTCCATCCCCCCCTCCCCAAAAATGCCTTCTCATCTAAAACATTTTCTGATGAACTAGAGAGAAAAAATTCTGTTGTGGCCCTTAGGAAAGTGTTAACTAAATTTATTTTGAGGGAGCTATGTTCAAGCCTTATATTTGAAAATTTAGTCACTTCTAAAAGACTCATGGTTTATTCATTGGCAGAGTCAAATCTTACAATAATATCAATTTGACTAGTATATTGTTTTCAATAACTTTATTTGTACATTTGAGCTTTTTACCTCCTTAGCTAACTGTTTAACAAAAGATTGCATCAGAGAAAAATGACATATTTAATAGTTACTTAGTTATAAAAACTCATTTAAGAAGTTAATTGAAGAATTGCAGAAAGAAATACACAGGGGGAAAAAAGGAGGCAGAGATAATGAGAGAAATATTTTCAAAAATACATTAAGGTTTATATAAGGATCAAAGTAAATGTGAATCTTGAGAGGGAGTTCTTTTCAGTAGATTATCACTATTTTTTTTTGTTTATTTGGTATTAGAGTGCTTTTATACACATGATCTATGTCTGCAGTCCTTTTTATTTTGATACAGGTTCTTGCTAAGTTGCTTAGGGCCTTCCTTCTTGAGACTGGCCTCAAACTTGTGATCTTCTTGCTCAGCCTCCCAAATTGCTAGAATTAAAATTGTGTACCACCATTTGAGGCACAATCCTAGCTATTAAGATAATTGAGCCAGGTGTGTTGGCACTGTAAATCCAATGACTCAGGAGGCTGAGACAGGAGAATCACAAGTTCAAGGCCAGTCTCAGCATCTTAGTAAGATTCTGTCTCCAAATAAAAAAATTAAAAAGGGCTGTGAATGTGACTTAATGGTTAAATGCCCCCAGGTTTGATCCCAGGTACAAAAAAAGGTTATGATTATAAAGTACTTTTAAATGAATAGCCACTTCTTATATTGCTTTCTAAATCCATAGAATTGTAATAGATGAGAATCAATGTCATTTGAGACTCATAATATAATATAATATAAATGTAAGTTGTAAAACTTACCATGAATTGATTTTATGTTGAGGTTAAAAAGAGTAACTGAGCATGATTATTTGTGTTTTAAACCAGAAAATCTGAGTTAAGATTCTTCTTCTGTGCTGGATAATTTCAAATTCCTTGAAAGTGCAGCTGATGATTTCAGTGATGAAGATGATGATATTGAGGGAAGAGAGAAAAGTGTCATTGATACTTCAACAGTGAGTTAAATAACTCAGATAATATATATTTTAAGGACTATGCTTACTTTAAAAATAATTCATGTGGGGTTAGGGACATAGCTCAGTTGGTAGAGTGCTTGCCTAGCATGCAAAAAGCCCTGGGTTCAATCCCCAGCACTGCCGCAGTCTGGCTGGGCACAAAATCACGAGCCACCACACAGCTTGTAGATTCAAACAGCAACTCTTTATTCCTGAACTCACACCAGCCGTCTACAATCACGTTCTGGGGAAATCCACGTTCTCTGCCCAAATCCACCCCCACTGGGCTTCTGTCTCCCCCAAAATACTGTCTGAATCCCGTGAGAACTCAAGGGGAACTCAGGCAGCAGGATAAGCTCTATTCCCATCAGGAATAACCTTAAACCTGGAACCACCCTAAACCCGGATAGTCCTAAACCGGGAATGCCCTAAACCCGGATTATCCTAAACTGGGAACACCCTAAACCCGGATCCGCCCTGGTCCTTGAACAAGGTCACCTTAGATGCAATGTCACTGCAAAATGTCCTATTTCCACGAGTCCTTCCACTAAGCAACATGGGGTATGCTGGCAAGGAAATTGTCATACCTACTTGGCAAATGGCTCCCAGCACAGCACCATCTCACACACACACACACACACACACACACACACTCACCAAAAAAATCATGCTCTTTAATATAAACCTTTTACTTTTTTTGTGAGAAATTAGAAAGAGCTTTGGTATAGATTTCAAATTCAAGAATGCTTTTAATATTATAGCTTTGCCTTAAAAGCCCTCACATTAATTTTTATTAACTTATTGAATATGATAATTTTTATAGAGCTGATGAATATAATGAAAATGATATGGGTTGAGATTGTGGCTTAGTGGTAGAGCACCTGCCTAGCATGCATGAGGTCCTGGATTCGATCCTCAGCACCACATAAAAATAAATAAATAAAGATATTGTGTCCAACTACAACTAAAAAATAAAATATTTTAAAAAAAGAAAATGATGAACATGTGTTATAGCAGTCTAGTGTTACAATCTTATTACAATGTAATTGGCTGCTATAAAACAATAGAACTGGCATATAATCCATTATGGTGCCTAACATCAGCTCTGATGCAGATTTTGTCTCTCTTGTGAGTTGCTTTGGTAGGTCAGGCCTACAGACTTCTAAAACTCTTCCATTACATTTCTTCAAATTGTCTGCAACAACTTTTCACTCCCAGGTGCAACCCCCACCTTCCACCCTTTTTTTTCCCAGGAGAGAAAGCCTTTGAGCATTTTCGATAGGCAAATAAATGAGTAACCACCCTAGGCAACTTCTCTTGGGCTGACATATTTCCGAGCTGAAACTGATTTATATGCGAAGGAGGAGGAAGGAGATGAAGGAAGAACACAAAGAAAAAATAATAAGAGTCACACAGGGAGTGTGTGTGCTGAAAACGCGACTCCTCCGCCAACTGAAAACGGCTACAGGGACAGTGCGCAGCACTCAGTGCCACACTGCTCTATGCAGGGAGGGCAGCAGGGGCGGACTCCCGAGGGGGCTTGCGCAGGGCACCTCCACCTCCGGGCGAGGGCGGGTCACCCAGCTCAAGTCCACCCGCCACACTTGTGGGTCTGTGCTGGGCGGGGATGCAATCCTGCCCTCAACCTCTACCCACCCACGAAATCCAACCTCACCCGCAGCTGGCTAAGCGCAGGGAGGGGAAGGGAGCAGAACCCGGGCACCGGGCATCCTCCCGGGGTGGTGGCTGCAGTCCTCCCGCGGAGCCCTCTCTCCTCGGGAGTCTCAGCCAAACTTTGTTCAGCTCAGCCAGCGCCAAGGGGGCGGCGCGGGCCAGGTGGGAGGGGGCCCGCAGCTGGCGGGCCCACTTCGTACTGGGTGATGGAGTCGCCATTGAGCGGGGGCGGATGACACAGCGAAGTCCCCAGTCGCAGACTCCGTGGAGCCCAAAGGCGCCGCCGCAGCTCTCCTTCCTCTGCCTGGCGCACATGTAGCAGCAGCCGCAGATGCCCTGCACAATGCTCCCCAGGCAGCTCCTGGGCTCCTCGCACTTAGACTCGTCGCAGGGCAGGTAGACCAGTGCCCGGGTGCCAGAGCGCGTCAGCAGCAGCAGCAGCCCCAGTACCGAGACAAGGAGGTGCCCGCAGCCGGCCAGCCCCCTGCCCCCCACCACCAAGTACATCCTCCTGCGCCGCTGCCTCCTCCTCACAGCCTGGCCAGGAGCCCGGCGGGCGCCCTCCCCTGCGCGGGGCACACGCGACGCCGACGCCCCCACCCCCACCCCACCCCCCCACCCCCCACCCCCCGGCCCCGGGGCGCGCCTCCCCTCCCGGGGCAGGGTCCCCGCCCCTCCTGCGGGCCGCGCCGACCCCATCCCACTAGCATTGGCGCCAGCGGCATCGGTGGCTTCCCCTCCTCCTCCTCCCGGGAGGAAAGGAGGAAAAAAAAAGTTTCCTCCTGGCAGCTCCGGTTCAACCCAAACTTCTGGCGGTGGCGGTGGCTGTGCTGGGCTCCAGCCCGGGTTGGCGGCACCTCTTCCTTCTCCTCTTCCTAGTGGGCGGCGCTGCGGCGGCGCAGCCTCCGGGCCTGGTCCCCATCTCCCGAGCCGCCAAGTGGGCGCGGTGGCGCAGCAGAAGGTCCGCAGCGTCTGCTCTGGGCGTTCGTGCGCGGATCTTCCAGGCGCTTGTTTATGGCTCCAGCCTCTGCCGCTAGGGCTGCGCCCTCCCCCATCCTACCTCATCCTCCAGACCTCGCCCCCCCCACCCCCGCGCCGCTTGCCGCTCATTGGCGGCCCCCCACCCCTCTTGGCCCTGCCGGCCCCCTCCTCCTCCTCCTCCTCCTCCTCCTCCTCCTCCCCGGTTGGCGGGGCCTTCCTCCCTCCTCCTCCTCTTTTCCCCCCTTCTCCTCTTCCTCCCGGAGCCTGCCCTGCGGCCGAGCTACTGCTTTGACCCTGGCACCGCGAATGCGCTGAGTCTCAGCTTGCTTTGGATCCCTGCACACCCAGAGAACTGGGAGAATAGCTGCGACTGGAGCACCTGCCAGCACAGTGGCCACCGCGGCTAGCCTAGGAGCACCCGGGCCAGAAGGCTACACCAGTGCCAGGCAGTTTTGAGGTTGGAGACCCCAGAATCTCCTGGCCAGGGGATTGCTGTAATCTCCGCTGGGCACCAGCTGAAGAGAACCCCAGGAAAGGGAAACAAAAGCATGGAAGCTCCGCAAACTGGACAAGAATCCATCTTCCACTCGAGCTCTGTATAGACTTCGTAAAAGATCATGTAATGGAGCCTCGGAAAGCTCGAGAGGTCTCCAGCGAAGCTGCTGGTGAATTAATTAAGTGCTTTAAATGGTCTAGTGTAGCAGTAATTCACTTGTAGGTCAGCATGGGAAAAGAAAGAAGAAGCAGAGCAAGCAAAGCAGCAGCAGAAAAAAAAATCCTTTATTGTATACAGCAATCTTTTTATAGTATTGTGAACAAAGAAGGCAGCCTTCCAACAGCAATAAATCAGGTCTTTCAGCTAATATACATACATACATAGTATACAGAAGTTTTACTTTCTAATCAGAAGTGACCCGCTTCCATGGCTAATCTACTCTCGGCCTGGAGCATGCCAATCTCTGTTCTTGTTAAGAACAGATAATAAAATTTTTCTTAGCGCCCTCCTAGCCCGCTTGGCAGAACATCCTGTTTGCAGGCAAGTCCTCCCAAGGACAGCAGACACCTCATTTTCAAGCATGCCTGCTGTTACCTATCTGTACCTTAACAGAATATCCCGTTTGCAGGCAGACTCCATCAAGGACAGTAATAGTAACGCAGTCACATCTGATTCTCTACAGTCTAGGTAAATATTCCGCCAGGGTTGGGAGGACTGTTGGGGATGACTGTAGTTAAAGTTGAATTTTAACTATCCACTTCATGTTTTGTCGCTCTGCTGTCTGTGCCAAGGGTGGGGGTGACTAGAAAGTAACAGCTGAATCCCTGTCCCTGGAGTAGGACCGAATCGTGGATTATTACAAGTCTTGACCTGGGGCGAGACCCATAGTTGCATGCATCATCAATGTCATCTGACATCTGACATTGCCTTTTGTTGCAGTAATTCACTTGCAGGTCAGCATGGGAAAAGAAAGAAGTGTTAGTGTTAGTGTGATGTTCTAGATGAGCCTTTTGTAAGGGGAATAATAGCTGATCAATATTTTGATTTCCTCTAGATAATGGTCCCGGCAGTGTAGAATGTGCTCTAATATGAGTGAAATATACTGGAATAGTTCTCTGTAACAATAATCTTTGTGTAAAAGCAAATAGTTTTTCAATAACAGTCTTTGGATTAATAGGAAGGCTAACTGAAGGTAAATGTGTGCACACCAAAACAGCATGCTGAGAGTCAGAAACAATATTAAGAGGAACATTTGAAAAATCTAATAAAGCTAAGGTAATAGCCCATAATTCAGCAGGTTGAACAGAGGAAAACTCATGAGGATATACTTTAGAAGCTATAGGAGTCCAATATCCTGCTGAAGTTTTGTTAGCATCAGTAAAAACAGTAATACCGGAAAGAGGAATTGAAGAAATAGGGTTTACTAATATCATAGAATGTTTTCTAAAAAATTCAAAGACTTTAGATTTAGGATATTGAGTAGTTAGAGCTCCAGAATAACCAGCTAAAGCAATTTGCCAATTATCATTTAATTGTAAATTGTAAGAAATTTGTTGCTGAGTTATTTGAGTAATAATTTGATTTGGCTCTCTACCACTCAATTGTAACAATCTAGATCTACCTTTAATTACTAAAAAGGCTAGTTTATCCATATATGTAGTTAATCGTTTATTATACTTATTAGGTAAAAAATCCATTCTATTATATAAAAAATCATAAAAGTAACTAAATATAAAAATCCATTCTTGAGTTAGTACTCCAGACGGGGAGTGAGGAGTATGGAAAAGAATCAATTGTACAGATTTTTCTAAGTCTATATAAGACAAATATCCTTCATTTAAACGTTGTTCAACTAAAGTTAACTCTTGAGATGCTTGTTTAGTTAAAGTTCTAGGACTATGTAGTTCAGAATTACCTTCTAAAGTAGCAAATAAATGCTGCAATTGATAAGTAGGGATTCCTATAGTTGAACGAATCCAATTGATATCTCCCAGTAATTTTTGAAAATCATTAAGAGTCTTTAAATTGTCTTTTCTTATCTGAACATTTTGAGGCTTAATTTTTTGTTTATCCAAAACAAATCCTAAATATGAATAAGGAAAATTAATTTGCACCTTCTCTAGAGCTATTTGTAATCCAAATTTAGATAAAGCTTTTAGAACTGCTTTATAAAAACAGTCGTGTTCAATGTTAGTAGGGGCAGCTAATAAAAGATCATCCATATAATGATATAAAATATAATGAGGGAATTGTTGTCTAGCTGGTTCTAAGCCTCTGGCAACAAATTCCTGACATAAGGTAGGACTATTAATCATGCCTTGAGGTAACACAGTCCATTGATAACGTTTAGCAGGTTGATGATTATTATATTCAGGTACTGTAAAAACAAATTTTTCCTTATCCTTAGGTTGGAGAGGGATTGTAAAAAACAATCTTTTAAATCAATAACAGAAATTGACCATTTACTTGGAATCATAGCAGGAGAGGGAAGTCCTAATTGTAATCCTCCCATAGGTTTAATATGTTTATTAATTTCCCTTAAATCTGTCAATAAACGCCATTTTCCAGACTTTTTCTTAACAACAAATATAGGGGAATTCCAAGGTGATGTGGAATATTCAATATGTTTCACCTCTAATTGTTCAGTAACTAATTGTTTTAATGCCTTGAGCTTTTCCTTTTTCAAAGGCCACTGCTCAATCCATTTAGGAGTACTGGTTAGCCAGGTTAATGGCATAGCTCGAGGGGACTGAACAGTGGCTACAAGTTTTTTGAAGGAATATTAATGTGTGCTCCAAGCTGAGATAAAATATCATGGCCCCAAATATTAATTGGAACATTGATTATGTAAAAATCTGTTAAAAATCCAATATTCTCTAAGGTATGACATGATAAAGGGCCAGAACTGACCCACACGTCCGTTATTGCCCCTAATCCATTTAATGTTATTTGACATTTTTGTTTAGGCCATTCTTGTGGCCATTGTCTTATAGAGATAACTGAGACATCAGTTCTAGTATCTATTAACCCTTCAAAATATTTTCCTTGTATAATTAGAGTTAAAGAGGGTCTCTGATCAGTAATTAAGGTTTCCCAAAATATGTTTTTTTTTTTTTTGTATTTTTAAATCCTCCAGTCCTTTATTGATTTTTAGAAGGCAATTGAAAGAAAGGTAACAGCAAAATTTGTGCTATTTGTTCTCCACTGATCAAAGAAAGGGCTTGAGTAGAATAAGCCATGATGAAAATTTCATCTGTAAAGTCAGGATCAACAATGCCAGGAATAACATGAATGCCTCTTAAGGCAGAACTATTACGTCCAAAAATTAATCCAAAACTCTTAGAGGGAAGAGGTCCAAAAACACCAGTCTTTATTTTGTAAATTCCACCTCCAGGAGATATCAAAACATTTTCATTAATTGGTAAGTCAGCAGCAGCACTTTGTTGAGTAGCCGCATAAAGATTATCAATATTTAACTTAGTATTATCCTGGGGTTGTTTGGTGGGTGACCCAACTTGGGAGTCACAGATGCCCGAAACAAATGAGAAATGATCCCCAGTATTATTTATGGGCCCCAGGGAGGATGGCCCATTGAGCAGTTTCTCGACGGGGGCAAAGAGTTTCCATCTTTATCTGTCTTAGAATAACATTCATTTGTCCAATGTTTGCCTCGTTTACATCGTCGGTAAACTTCTGTAGGTTTCCTTTTTGCACTGGGAGATATACTATTTTTACTATTGTTACCTTTTTTCTTACAATCCTTTTTAAAATGACCTGCTTTACCACAGTTAAAACAGGTTCCTGATTTATTGGGTTTAAGGGCTCCTGCCATGGCTGCAGCAAAAACAGAAGCTTGATTTTCAATTCCTCCCACTCCAGCACAAGCTCTCACATATTCACTTAATGAGGCGTTTTGCCCTTTTAATGGCCCCAAAATAGGCTTACATTCAGGATTTGCATTTTCAAATGCTAATGTTTCCAATAATACCTTTGCTATTTGATCTTGACCTATTGCCCTCATTACAGCAGTATGCAGTCTGGCAAGAAAATCAGTATAAGGTTCAGTAGCCCCTTGTACAGTTTTAGTAAAGGAAGGTTGTGCTTGACCAATGGGTATCGCACGTCTCCAAGCTCTTAAGAAAACCTGTAGAACTTGTTGAAAATCTGGATCTGAATATTGAGCTTGCTCTCTATAGGCACGGTAATTACCCTCCCCCATTCACTTATCCTCCATAGGTCCTGGGGGATTTTGAGCCTCATTCTCTCGAGCTTGTTTTCGTGCCTCATCTTCCCACCAACTTCTCAATTGTAACCACTGAGATCCCTCCAAAACTGTTTTGGCTAATGCCTCCCAGTCCAAAGGAATAAGTAGTTTAGAAGTTCCTAAATTTTCTAATATACCTAACACAAAAGGAGACTGAGGGCCATATTGAGAGACTGCAGCTTTTAAATCCTTAATAAATTTGTATTCCACTGCAGTATAGTGAACATCAATCATTTGTGGATTTTGAAAGTTTTGTTGTCTAGTTATAGGAAACAAAAGTGGTGGATCAACAATTCCACTAGGGGGATCTGCAAGATCATCATCATCATGTATCATAGTAAGAGGAAATGAAAAACGTTGTTGTTCTCTACCCACATCAACTCTATACCTTGTCACTGGAAAGAGAGAAGCATTAGAAGGAGTAGTAGGTTTAAGAGAGGACCTTTGCTTTTTTAATTTCATTTTTTCCACAAAGGCCTCCATAATTTCTTTCATACTGGAGTCACTATCTGAACTTTCTGAATCTTCCTCATCACCCAGATCTGATTTAGGAGAGTCATCTATAGTATCACAAATATCTTCCTTGGGTTCCATTTTGTTAACCTTATTATTAGATTCTGATGTATTAACTTGACTTTCACAAAGAGAGCCCTTATCATTATTGCTTTCTAATAATTGTAATGCCTGAGTAATAGCGTTACACAATGTCCAAATCTTTAAAGAAATAACATTTCCAGCCTGATGCTGCTTATGGAGCTCTTTCTGAACTAATTTCCATTCCCCTAAATTTAATTGGACCTTAGTTTGATACTGGAACCACTGACAATGACATTCTATAATTTTAAATAACTCCTTGAGTCTCTTATGAGATGTTTTCACACCTATGCAATATAATAACCCTTGTAGTAACTCCACATATTGTTCCTTTAAGGACTGAGAGTTTCCCATGTTAGTTCTGAAAGTCCCCCTAAAGTCGCTTTCAACCTGGGGCGATACCTTTCGATATTTGTTAGTTTTGAAAGTCCCCCTAAAGTTTCTTTCAACCTGGGGCGATACCTTTCGATATTTTGTTAATCCCGAAAGTCCCCCTTTCATTTTCTTAACCCGGGGTGCTTACCCTTTCGGTGCTGGATCCTGCCGACTATGCCAAATGTTGCAGTTATTCACTTGCAGGTCAGCATGGGAAAAGAAAGAAGAAGCAGAGCAAGCAAAGCAGCAGCAGAAAAAAAGTCCTTTATTGTGTACAGCAATCTTTTTATAGTATTGTGAACAAAGAAGGCAGCCTTCCAACAGCAATAAATCAGGTCTTTCAGCTAATTAAACATAGCACACAGAAGTTTTACTTTCTAATCAGAAGTGACCCGCTTCTCATGGCTAATCTACTCTCAGCCTGGAGTATGCTGAGCTCTGCTCTTTGTTAAGAACAGATAATAAAATTTTTCTCAGCGCCCTCCTAGCCCACTTGGCAGAACATCCTGTTTGCAGGCAAGTCCTCCCAAGGACAGCAGACACCTCGTTTTCAAGCATGTCTGTTGTTACTTATCTAAACCTTGAAGGAGCCTCTCATTTGTGAGCAGGCCCTTCCAAGGACAGCAGACATCTCGTTTGAAAGCATGTCCGCTGTTGCCTTTCTATATCTCGACAGAATATCCTGTTTGCAGGAAAACTCCATCAAGGACAGGAATAGTAATGCAGTCACATCTGATTTTCTACACCTTTTTTGTTTCCCAAGCTTACAGACAAAAGTGATGGGTTCTTTTTCTTTTCTTTTTCAAAAAATTTTACTGTGTGTGTATTAATAAAGAAGATGTGTGGTAGAATGGTCTCCGTGATGAACCAGGTGAAGAAGCTACTCATATTATGCAAAGTGCATGGTGTGGAGATTGTTTCTCTTCTGTGGCTGGCAGAAAAGGTTCTTGCAGTGATGTGTCTATAATTGATGGGATTAGAATCAATGATCATTTGGAAGTTACCAACCATTCACAGGAGGATGTGTACTAGGGTAAATAAAATTAATGAACTGATAGAAAGTGACTTGGATTTGTATGGAGATGGGGGGTCTGATCTTGTGGTAAGTATAAAGTGGGCGTGGATGGTGACCCTCTAATTCAAGATGGTCTGGCAGCAGAAACCTGGCGGACAAGTGGATTCTGAAAATCCTGACTAATGATCCAAAAGTTAATAGAAGCAGTGTAAAGAGGAAGGAAACAAAGATACCTTTGAAATCTTCTGTTTGTGGAACAAATTTATACTTATGATTAATATTTTGGTTTAACCACATTAATCCTCAACCGAAAAAACAAATTTACCAGTGGAATATTCCCCCATTTCTGCCATCAGAAAACTATAAGCATGTCTTCAATCACATTCCTTTATTCTGAAGAGAGGAAAGGACTCACTAATCTCTAGTCTATAGTCTCTTATCACTGATTATTAGGGAGTCACAGGGAATTTGTTCAACATTGAAAAGGGGGAGGAAGTACCCCATCTTCCAGGAGAGTTTAAAGGGCTGTGGAGGAGAATTAGTTTCCAGGGATATTGTAGAGACAATTCCTGCAATGGTGTAGGGTTCAGGTTAGATGATCTTCAAAGACCCTCATACCCTAGGGTCCCATAATAGGTATTGAGTGGTAAAATCATTTAAATCATGCCAGGTTGCCAGGTTTTCTACTAGCAAAACTAAAAAATAAAACACACAACTCCGTTAAATACTAAGTTGTTTCTTGTAACCCAAAAAGGCACCCACACTTCTCTATGGGATTTGCAAACAAACTGTCATCATTGTACTGTGTTAAAAGGCTGCTTTCACTCTTGGAGAGGAGGTTATCTGTATTTCTGTCTAAATGCAAGTGTAAAGACATTATTAAAATGTAGCAAAAACATGTAGGACTCAACAGGAGAAGCCAAGGTCAGATGATGGGAAAAAAAAGGCAAATGTGAGAGAGGCACTATCATTTAAAAAAGGGTGGTAATGATAATTGCCAAAGTTTTGCTTTTTTGTTGTTTGTGATTTTCCTCTTTTAAAATCAATGTATTAAGGATTGAGACAGCTACAGATTGAGCACAAGCAAGGGACAACATGGAGGTCTATATCTATCCTTAATGGGCCTTCAGAGACAGAACCACCTGTAAAGTAGATAGACACAATATGAGAAAGGCTGACTTCTCAAAGGAATTCTAGTCAAGCTTAGCAAGGACTAAAGAGAGTCTTAAGACTAAGATGGATGTATCAGCACAAAAGAATCAAGTTACACATGGTTCTTTTTTGCCATAGAATTCATAGTTATAGAAGCAATGGAGAAAAGATTTCTTGAAGTTTCCTAGTGGCAAATGAGAAATCTACAAGGGCCTGGCAGCTTATTTGAAAGAGTATGTGAATGAGGAGCTCAGTTAAGTTATTTTCTTCTCTGGGATTATGCAGAGACCAGAAGCTGAGGCTTAAACACAAAATGTTCCCCTCATCTTCAGAAGCCAGATTAGGGGTACAGAAAGAAGTGGGGTGAGCCCAATATAATGACAATAGGATGTCATATGAGAAATGGACGGGGAAGGATTACATGGACCCTGAATGGCATGTACATCTAACAATTAGAGCAATGCATAGAAAGTAGCTTAATGCCTCTTTCTTTAGGAAGCCTCCTGGAGTTCATTCTCTTCTCTGTTTGACAATATTTTTTAAGTACCTCTGCTTATAGCATTTATGATTTTATTTGATCAGTAGTTCTTTAAGTAACCCTGAACCCAGTTAGGCTGTCAGCTCATTGGAGGGGGTAGAATTTAAGAATGCATGATGCATGAATGAATTAGTTGAAAGGGAAGAGAGGGAAGAATTAATTAGAAAAAAGATGTTTGGATATTTTTGTGTGGCCCCTCTCTTGGTTGTAGAAAATACCCCTAAAATTAAGCACTTAAAAGGGATGCTTGGGGCAGGAGGGAGTCTTCCAAACTGGGAAAAAACAGTATCAAAGGAAAAGGAATTAGAATGTATTTCTGATGGAGGTCTGGAAGAAGAGAGTGTCTGCCCCCTATTGGCCACTGGGCATGTTGGACGGAGAGGATTAATATACTTGAAAACGCCTGGAAATTGAAGTGTCTAATAGAAATGAGAAAGCACTAGACAGAATGCTGGTATTAGAGCCTTCCTCCCAGATACAATGTCTATTTTAACCTTTTGACTGGACTCACACTCTTTGGGATGTGCATACTATTTATATTTTCCTGAAATGAAAAATGTAGAAGTTGTTTTTTGAGTTGGATACAAGTATTATTATAGTGGAGTTGCACAAGAGAAAAAGTTTCATCATTTTATAAAAATGTGTCATATATTTTAGAAGAAATTAGGACAATAGGTCTGGCTCTTTCTGCCTCTTCCTGCCACATCTCTCTGGTCCCCATAGCTAGGATCACTTACATAGACTCTCACCTAATCTAGGCCTTGGCCATTTCATGACATAAGTGAAACCCTAAATCTATTGGCTCAGCTATCTAACTTTGGTATCTGGATCTGGTCCTTGAGCTGTACTATCACCATCTAGTACTTCATATTTACTAAAGGGATCTTGTCTTATCTACTCTACCAGTGAATGGTAACTGTTCCAGAGATACTAGAAGAGTAACAAGGCTTAGACATAAAACACAGATTCTCTGCAAGGTTTAGCCTAGGGAACACACACACACACACACACACACACAGCCCCCTTCCTCCAAACAAGTTATTTATGCATTCTCCATTTATTTTCTCCTCTATAAAGTGGACCTAAGAATAGCAAAATTAGAGGGTATTGTATAAATCAAAGATTGTTCCCTATTTTGTTACTTACTAGAGTTCTTCTGATTGTCCTCTCATTTTTTTATGCTTGGGTGGGAATCTCTGATATGTGATATCTTAGCATCCATTCCTCTGAAACATCTGCCTGCCCAGAAACTTGCTGTTTTTCCTTCTTAGGATCTTCTGTTGGTCCTGCTTTGGCAATCTGTATAATATAGGGGTTTTAGCCTTTGTGATATTTTCTTGATCTCATTTGAAAGAACAATAATTTATGATGATAAAAATAAGTAATAGTTAACATTTAGAAAAAGCATCTTAACTGTGAGTCAATTCGTGAAACACTTCATATGGGTTATTTTAATTAATCGACAGAATACCCCTTTAAGTCCAAAGCCTTATATCATCTCCAGTGTCTTATGTTGTCTTCATTTTACAGTTGAAGAATCAGAGGCACAAAAGGTTGTACATATGGATATCAGGTTTGGAACTCAGTCCTGTTCAGCACCAAATAAAAATAAATCAATAAAATAAAGATATTGTGTCCATTTACAATTAAAAAATATATTTTTTAAAAAAGCTATGGTGCATTTCCATCAAATTTTCACATACTTGTTCAATTATTTTCTTTGATAAATTCTTAAAGTGAAATTATTGGTGGGTCAAAAGTTATGTACATTTTGGCATGCATTGTCAGACTGCCCTCCACAAACACACATTCCCTCAAACACTTAGGGAAATTTCTCATCTTCCCAGCTTGATGGCCCTTCATGTTAACAACCTTTTTGGTTGCTTTAAAAGCATCTTACATTGTAGAGCTTTTTACCTTTTTTGTCAACTTTTAAGAAATCATTTTTACATTGATTATTCCATTAGCTCCTTAAAAATGTGCAGCATTAGAAGGTTTTAGTTATGGATTATCGAATGTTTCAACCTTACAAATTATCAAATCATGTAACCTGGCAAATTGTATACTCTACAGTTTTTTAAGGGAAAGTGTTATGTATTTAATTAAAATTTTCTCCTAAGAAGGAATGCTTTTATAAAACTGAAAACTTATATAATTGGATGAATTATTGAGATCCTCCCCTAAAGGTGAGGCTATTTGAGGTCAAATGGACTGAAAACCTTTTTTCTTGGGGGGGGGGATAGCTAGAAAAAGCAAGAGTAAGAAAATTGAGAAGAGAGAACCCAGCCAGGCATTGCGATGAGGAGGAGGAAGTTCCATTTAAGTACAATTCTACCTACCTCTCTGTCTTCTCTGTTCAACTCCTCTTCTCCTTCATGTCTTCAATAACTGGAAGATTCATAGCTCTAAATTGCAACCATTCTTCCTCCCAATCAATATGGCATCTACATCAATAAATACAATCAAATTTATTTCAACCATGACATCATTGCTCAAATGTTCTTATAATGTTTGTTTGGGAATTGAATTGGGTAGTCCCTTGAATAAACAAGCCTTATTTTTTGTCATATCTAACCCAACATATTATAACTCAGGCAGATTATCTTCTTCGTTCACCAGACAAGGCTCTATTCTCTTGTCATCTTTACCAAGTTCATCCTCAAAGGAAGCTTTGCATCTGTTGGAAATATTGAAAGGAACCAAAACATGTTAAAAATAGCAAAACAAGAGTTATGGGAAAAAGGTAGGCATTGAGAGTATTCATGGGAAAAGCATACAGCTTTTCCAACTGCTGACAAGGAGACCTGATCCAAATGTAAATTATCATATGATAATATTCTTTAGAATGCTAAGGCTTTTCATTCATTCCTACATATCCTGCAATTACTTTGTCATTGAGATGAGGATTTATTACCTATTTTCTGGTAGGAAATGGTAGGTCTCACCATTATGCCTGTTCCTTCTCTTCAATCTGGACACACATCTAACCAGCATTTACCAGCTTCCTTGTAGGTTTCTCTGGAGTCATGAAATGTGCAGGGAAACAATGGGGGATCTTCTATATGCCTGATATCAAAAGCCTCTCCACCATTCTGCATTCTCTGGTATTTCATTTCTGCTGGCTGACAGGCCTTCCAAAGAGAACTCTAAAGCACTAGAAGATTCTAAATCCACTATATAGATGAATCCTGGATCCCTGAACAACTGCATATATTGGACTTCCCACATAAATACACACATTCACATACACCTCATTGAATCTCACTGGACTCTAATTTGAGTGAGAAATTAAGCAGTGTATAATGTCACAAGATTCGGGGCTTCTTTATTACAGTACTGAGTCTATCCTAACATAATATTTTAGCTTACACAAAAATGGCCTTTACTATTTATTCAGAGCCAATCTTTTGTTTATACCCTTATACAAAATGCAATTTTGGCATGTGTTTACAACTAACTTACACTTGTTGATTGTTTGTGTAATGAATATATAATTCTTAGGCTACCAATCTTGGCATTCAAAATATTTTCAATGTTATCAAATTACAATGAGATCCAGAAGTTTATTAGTACTGATTAGGGGAAATTAGAATAAGTAATATCAAAACTTTCCACTTACTCTAGTGGGAAAACTATCATCTTTATTATGCTGCCCTGTAAGTTTTATTTCCTGTGCCTCCACACTCTTACACATCTCTGATGGTGGATATTGGGAGTAACCAAGATCCTGTGTACTTAAAGGAAAATGAGATTCTTCAAATTCTTATTTTTCTGTTTTACAAGTCTTTCAGAGTCTTTTTCTTCCTTTCTAAGTCTCCTTTGTAGTACTACTATGTGATTTCCCCTTAGACACCTTCTCTACTCTTTCCATTGCATCAAGATCTGCAGATTTATTGTGGACTATACATAAGCACCTCTTTCTACTTATCATGTGAACTTTAAGAATATTGTAACATTTTGATATGGGAAGCTAAGGTCATCAGACCCATATTCCTTATCATTAACAGCTTAATATTTCTTAATCACCTTACAGGCTATATTTGTTTTGCTTCAACAGCTTTTTCAAGCTCAAACTAAAGCTTATACAACAAATCAAGCTCATTACCCAAAGTTACTAATGTGTTATAACTGTTTAAATGACTATTGGCCTTATATTGGCAAGAGGAAAAAATGGAAGATTGATTATGTATATTGTTATAGGTTATCAATTGAAGAGTCAGGATTTGGGTGTCTGATTTCAGAGCACAAGCTTTTCATCAAACCTAAAGAATTATAATGTTTTATTTAAACAAATAGAAAATTATAGATAGTGTTGTTTTTCAAAGTAATAACACTGTTACCTTGAGACAATATATATACCCATTTCCTAAGAATGTTAACATTTCCCCAAAATATTTTTGGAACTGGCCTTTGATCCAATTATAAATCTACTAGAAAATTAGACTTGTTAGTTTCCTAGCCTGGTTTTGATTTTAAAACACCATTAGCTTAGTATAAAAATAGTTCCTTCAATCAACAAAATTGATGAATATTGTCCCTCACGGAAATACACAAAATCAGTTAATTCCCAAAAGAAGAAATAGAAATGACAAATACACATACAAATACAGTTTAAGCAAATATAGTCAAAGACATGCAAATTATAACAAGAAAACAATTTTCATCTATTAGATTGACAAAAACATTAATGATTGGCAGTATCCAGGACTGGCAAAGCTGGAGGCAACAAGGACTTTCATGATTATTGATTGTACTATAACACAGTTCCTTTTTTTCTGGAAAGCAGTTTGGCAACATATATGAAGTTTTAGCTGCATATATTCCTTATCCAGATATCACAATTTTGTGGGGTGGATGGTTCCAGGGATTGAACTCATGAGCACTTGACCACTGAGCCACATCCCTAGCCCTATTTTTTTGTTTGTTTGTTTTTTGTATTTTAATTAGATACAGAATATCACTGAGTTACTTAGTGCCTCACCTTTACTGAGGCTGGCTTTGGACTCACGATCCTCCTTCTTTGGCCTCCAGAGCCACTGGGATAATAGGCATGTGCCTCAACACCCAGCTCAGATACCACAAATTTTTATTGTATCTGGAAAGATATTCATGATACATTGTTGATTATTTTTAAAAAGGAACAGTATGATAATAATGATGGTAGAATCTCATTTTATTTATATTTATACTTAACTTTATATTCTATCACTGTACACAAAAATATAATATATATAAAATTCTGGAGAAAACGTTTACACACATATGATCTACATTGGCACAGGTTGCAATAATTTTGAACTGTTTTTAAGACATGAAACATATTCACAAATGAAGTGGACTTGCCATGTCTGAAGACAAGCTTTCATTATGTGAAATGTAGATCAGCCTCAAAAGAGAATTTACAAAATTGTTTTATAATATAATGGAAAGAAGATCTTCAAATGGTGAAGGCATTCAAGTGCTCAATATTTGAAGGTGTAATTCTGGACGGTTTGTTAACAAAATCGTCATACTGGTCTTATTGTTGTACCTCATTTGTTCTGTTTATTTACATCAGTTTTCATTAAAAAATTTGAGAACTGAGCCCCAAAGAAATTCACTCACTCAGTGTATGAACAGGCAATAATTTCTTTAGCTTTGGCATGCATTAGTAAACGAAAGCATATTTTTACTTGATTGACCAAGCTCAGGAATCTGCAAGTCTGCTAACATAGCATTATGTGGATGGTGCCCTGAATAATACCATGTGCCTTGTTGCAAAAGCTGAAGATGTACTTGTGGAATTTATTTTATTCTGATTTATGAGGACTGCTGTACACAAATAGATTATTGTAGTGTCTGTGATTAATGGGACACCACATGGCTGCATGGACTTCATAAATCATTTGATGCAATGTCTGAATGAATTTTTCTTGCAAAATCAGATTCAATCAGCCTGGCTTGAAAACTAGGTAAAGCAGAAGGAGCTGTCTGGTTGTGGGAGGTATCAAAGTGGAGCAGTAGTGAGCACTACATCCAGTTTATATCTCCAGTTATCAGTGCTTTGGAAGAGTGAATACACAGCATGTTAATTAAATCTGCAGATGGAATTGGAAATGTCACAAATGCTGAGAAGACCAGGGAAATGATACAAATTGGCCTGAAATGATAAGTGGGGGGTGGAATAAAGGCCAAAAAATTTGACAGATTTGTCCGTGTGCACACTTATACTCGAATGAATCTGCGAGTGCTTTGAAAAGTTAGTTAATTTTATAACTCTGTTAAGATCCCAAATATCATATAAAATCTATTTGGGAATAATGACTATTTTAAAAAGTGACTGCATGGTTTTATTCCAAGATCAATAATATTCAGCATTTGTTTTTAAAATAATGATTTTATGGCTTTTTCAATATACAGATAACACATATTCATCACGGAAGAATCAGAAGCCATAGATCAGCAACAATAAAACATATTCTTTAGATTTTCAATGGGATATATATTCATACAAACGAAAATGAGAAAATGAACTCATGTTGCATATTTAATTTGGTATCCAGCTTTGTGTTGTTGTGATTATTGTTTTATTTTTTCTTTGTTTTTTCAGTACTGGGAATTGAACCCAAGGTCTTTCATATGCTGGGCAAGTATCCACCAATGAATGACACCCTGCCAGCCCTTTTTTTTAAATACTTTTTTTGGTTGGCCTTTATTTTATTTATTTGTTTATATGTGATGCTGAGAACTAAACAGTGTATCACACGTGCTAAGTGAGCGCTCCATCACTCAGCTACAACGCCAACCCCACCAACCCTTTTATCTCTCTCTCTCTCTCTCTCTCTCTCTGTATGTATGTGTGTGTGTGTGTGTGTATATATATATATATATATATATATATATATATATATATATATATATATAAGAACTGTCTACATTAAAGTATAGACCCCTTGCATCAAGGCCATCAAGAATGGTGGTACAGAGCTGGGCATTTCGCTCAAGCAGCAATGTGCTTGCCTGGCATGCATGGGGCACTGGGTTCAATCCTCAGCTCCACATAAAAATAAAATAAAGATGTTGTGTCCACCAAAAACTAAAATAAATATTTAAAAAATTCTCTCTCTCTTTTCTCTCTTAAAAAAAAAAAGAAAAATAAAGAATGATTCTACAGTTTGTAGACTGCATAGTCCCAGAGGGCAAAACTAGTCAAATGACTACTTTTGTCTCTCAAATAAAAACCATAAACTTGATGGGTGGCTCAAGTGAAATTACATGTGAAAATATCATATTCATATTTTAGGTAACAATTTTTTATTGTTATGTTTCTCTCTTCATAGACCTATAAGATTTATTGCATATATTAAAAATTAAGCCTTATAAGGTATTTTAAATTTATATATATATATATATATATATATATATATATATATATATATATATATATATATAATCATGAACTCATAACCTGCACACCATTCTTTTATCTTTTTTTAAGAAACCCTATCCTATCACAAGTTGGAATACAACAAACTCTGAGGTACTCAAAAGAAACAAGAAACTTCCTGAGTTAGAAAGATACTGGAGATTGCAGACACTCTTACAAAAATAATAAGCATGCTTCCTTATTAAGATAATCATAGATGTGAAAATACTGTTACAGAGAAATTGGAATTTATTATTTTATATTACCGAGTAGTTCTTTTGTTCACAAAATGGCTCTCTGATTTATAAAGGGGTTTACTTCATGCACTTTTATAAAGCTTCCTTATTACAGTGAAAAAGTGACTTGACCTACAACTATATTCCTTGAGGCATAGTTCTTAAAATCTGAATATTCATTTAACGGTATTTATTGAGTTTCTACAATGTGTCACTTACTGTGCTGGGCTCTGGGTATCTCAGTTAAGACCAGACACTACCTCTGGCCAAGAACAGCTTCCAGTGTGAGAAGACAATGTGTGAAGTGTGAATTCAAACACATTATCACAAGTAATGAATTTAGAGTTGTGATTGAGGTGTCCAGAGGACAGTGCATATAATTGAGCCTGGAGGAGGTGGCAAGGGTCTTACCAAGGAGATGGCAGTTCAATTGAGCCTTGAGTAGTAGACATTTTCCCAGGGAAAAAGTAAGGAGAGGAGCAATCCAGCCAGAGGAAATAGCAAGCACAAAGGGACTGAGGTCTGACAAGCGAATGGCTAGATGAGACTGGAAAGTGAATTGGCAGAGGTGTGATGCTGGGGTGAGGGGAGCAATAACCATGAAATTAGCTACAGCCTGTGGAGGGCTTTGGATGCTATGCTAAGGAGTTTGGATTAGATCCTGCAGAAAACTAGAAATCGGCAGGAAATTTTAGGCAGAGGGTGATATCAATTTTGTTCTTTAGGGAAGCAACTGGGAGCCATGTGGAAGTGGGACAGCAAGGGGAAAGACAGATGACAGACAGCAGTTTGGAGACCTGTGTTAGTGGCACTATGCCCTGGTGGCTTTCATGTGTAGATTTCGCCCTCTGCAGTCAGGTCAGGAGCTGTGGGCAGGAAGTAGGTTGAAAATGAAGCTTAAAGTTGGCTTTTATAGGCAGCAGGTAAGAGACTGAACCTAGAAGAGAGGGTAAATGCAAGAATGAGGTACCAATATGGCCCCCAAGATGATTATTCGGTCAAGGTCTGGAACAGCGTCTAACAATTGGCATTTCTGCAAGCTTCTGAGACACTGCTACTGCAGGTCCATGGACTAAATTTAAAGTAACAAAGTTCTGATGGTGCTTCCAGCCCTGCAATAACCTGGGTTGTCTACAAGATTTAAAAACATTTGAAACTTCACGTGCAGGCAGTCAGTTACTAGAGAGAGGTCTGAATCTGTGGAGAAGGGCCAGTTCTGACAGAACAAACACACAGTCTGAGAGGCAGACCAGGAAGGTGGGCAGCTGTCCGTGAAGACCAAACGAGACTTGATTTAAATTGTTTTTTCTTTTTTATTCCTTTTCTCTGCAGGTAGCACCTACAAAAGAGGACTAATGTTTGTGCGAGAAGTGAGAGAAAGGGGCTGGCCTGTGCAAGCTCTGTGCTCCGAAACTGTCTCTGAAACTGGATCTGTCAGGCTAGACCTGGGGTTTCTGCCCACCCTGTCCTTCATGGCTCAGGCCACCCTCAGGAACATCCAGGGATGCCTGGGACCAATGATCTCAGCCTCATTGTAAAGCTCACCAGTCTTTCCTGGGACCTTCTTCAAATGGGACTGAAGAGTTTTGTTGCACTGTTAAAAAGGGAAAAAAATTCCATAGGTTCAGATAATCAAATTCTTGAGTTGATTAAATTGTCGTGCATCTTTTAATATGACAGACTGAAGAGGCTTCTAGAAACTAGGCCACATTTTCTGGAGAGCTGCCAGTAATCATACAGTATGAATGCATATACAAGCAAGATGTTAATGCTCAACAGTTTTTTTTAATTCCTTTTTCTTTTTTTTTTTTTACTTAAGCTGTGAAGGTAACAGTGACACTGAAGGCAGAACCAGTACAACCCAGGCAACAGATGTCAATTTGCTTAAATTGCAAGATGGATTTGAAATTGGAATTGATTAAAATACTGATGCCTATAGTAGATGAAAAGAGTTGATTCATTTTTTGAGATCCTTCAAATATGGAAATTATTAATCAGCAAGTCTGCTGGTTTATCACTAGGTATTAGCACGTTACAAACACCAAATTCCTCCAACATTATTACCTATGTGACATAAATCCCTTTGGTTGCATAAGAAACTAAACACTCCATTTCCACATCAAGAATAAACATAAAAGGTAATCAAGGCAACAGGGCAACTTGAAGAGCATGGGTTACATTCTAGTTACTTGCTATGAATTTATTTACTGAGTGACTGACTGACTGACTGACTGACTGGATGAATGAGCACCAAAGCAGAAGATGGAGGTAACCGTCACCCTGGCACTAGACCAGAACAATAAAAAATGGTTAAATATTCTTACTGTTGGATACAGAGTTCCAAATTGAGGGGATGTTAGAAGGACAAGAGAGATGGAGGAGGAAGAGGGATAGGAAAGTATAGAGACTGGATTATTGGTCAGGAGGGACCTGGGAGACTGGAAGAGGACCACTAGAGAGAATTGGATGACTGAACTCCTGATGAAAAACACTCCAGCAAAGTAACTCTTCAGACAATGAATGGATTAAAATCAACATTGACATAAACAAGCTCTTGGTTCTAATTACTTGGCAAGTAACTGCTGCAAGTCTCAAAGAAGTTGTGTGGGCGAGGCTGGATCTGTGGTTTCTGGAGTCTATTCAAGTCATCTCAAAGGCTCTTAGCAAACACTAGGTGATGGAAAACCCAAAATGTTGGGGATACCAATTAATTCAACAGGGTTCAAGGTACAAATATTTTGCTTGACACAATGGTGAGTGATACGTAATTCATATTCTCAATCTGTATGGTGAGAACATATATGTTTAGAAATAATTATATAATAGGGTAAACTTTGATAAGTGCCCAGAAATATGAGAATGATTCAGAATATCCATCCATTTACTTTTTTTTAAATGTGTGCAATTCAGTAGTATTAGTATATTCATAAAGTTGTACAATTATCACCAGTATACATTCCACAATATTTTTATCACTCCAAGAGAAACCCCTCTCTTTCTAATCCTGGATAACTCTAATCCATTTTTCCATCTCTATGGATTTCCCTATTTTCAGTTGATGTCTCAAAATAAACTGGCCATATATGTAGGGTTTATTTCTGGACTCTGGATTTGTTCCAAGGATCTTTATGTCTATTATTACAAGAGCATCTCACTTTTGATTTCTGTAGCTTCACAATAAGCTTTGAAGTCAGGAAATTTCAGCTATCTAACTATGTTATTTTTCAGATTCTTTTGGTTATTCTGAGTCTCTTACATTTCCATCTATACTTCATATGACATTGTCAATTTATACAATATATATATATATATATATATATATATATATATATATATATATATATATATATATACATACATATATGCTGGAAACTTGATAGGGATTCCATTAATCTGTAGATCAATTTAGGGATCCATTTCTTCTAAACAATATTAACATTTCAACTCAAGGGATGTCTTTCTACTTATTAGAATCTTCATTTATTTCAATAATATTTTATAGTTTTCAGAGTATATGTTTAAATTTATTTTTAGAAAACTATCACTAGGTATTTTATTCCTTTTGGTACTATTAAAATGGAATATTTGAAATTTTATTTTCAGATTATCCATTAAAACTAGTATATAAAAATACAATTGACATTTGTATGTTGATCTGATATTCTTCAGTTTTGCTGAATTTGTTTATTAATTCTAATAGGATCTATTTTTAGTGAATTTCTTAGGATTTTCTATATACAAAATCATGACATCCCTTAACTTGGCTAGGTTTTGTTTTTCACTATGGATGATTATTATTTCCTTTTCTTTTCTGATTTCCCTAGGCAGAACCACCAGTAGGATGTTGAATAAAAGTACATAGAATGGGCATATTTGTCTTAATTAAGAAAATTTAAGCCTCCCCCCCTCCCATTAAGTACAATGTTAGCTATGGGTTTTCCATAGATGCTGTTTATCTGGTTGAATAAGTTCCCCAAATTCCTAATTTGTTGAGTAATTTTGTTCATAAAATTGTGGTGGATTTTGTCAAATTCTTTTTCTGTGTCTAATGAGATGATTGTGTTGTTTTTATTATATATTCTGTTCTATGGCACATTACATAGTTGGTTTTTATATATTGAACCAACCTTACATTCCTGGGACAAATCTCACTGGGTCATGGTGGTTTTTTTGTTTTGTTTTGTTTTTTGATTTATATATATATATATATATATATATATATATATATATATATATATATATATATATATATCTGTATTTGGTTTGCTAGCATTTTATTTGTTTAAATAATATATATACATATATACATAAATATATATACATATATATATACATATACATATATATACATATACAGATATATACATATACATAAATATGTATATATATATATATATATATATATGTTATAGGTGGATGCAATATCTTTATTTTATTTTTATGTGGTGCTGAGGATCGAACCTAGTGCCTCACGCATGATAGGTGAGCCCTCTACCTCTGAGCCATAATCCCAGCCTTTGCTAACATTTTATTGAAGAATTTTGTATTTATTTCTATAAGGGGTAATCCATAGTTTTCATTTCTTGTAATGTCTTTGCCTGTTTTGGAATCAAGGAAATACTTGCATCACAGAATAAATTAAGAATTATTCTCTGCTAAATTGTTGAAAGGCTTGTGAGGAATTGTTCCCCCCCACTCCTCCTCCTCCTCCTCCTCCTCCTCCTCCTCCTCCTCCTCCTCCTTTTCCTCCTCCTCCTTCTCCTCCTTCTTCTTATTTTGGAGTACTGGGGATTGAACCCAGTGCCTCACACATGCTAGGCAAGTACTCTGCCAGTGAGCTAAATCCCCAGCACTTTTATTTTATTTTGAGATAGAGTCTTACTAATTTTCTGTGCAGTCCATAGCCTAGTTGTGCCAGGGAAACGGGTTATGTATCCCACAGACAAAAGAAAGTGCCGGAAGACAGCATGGGAGATGTATGGTTTATTGAGAAAAGTTTACAAGAGATCAGGACTGCTCCAAGAAGAGTACAATTGTGATAATCGGACAGAACCTCTGGCCCTCACAGTGTTCTGTCCAGTAGTGGCTGGTTAGATGAGTGACATGCATCCTTTCCAAAATGCCCTCAGTTCTGTGCCTGTCCCCACTTGGAGATAGTTGTTGTTGTTTTTTTTTTTTTTTTGTTGTTGTTGTTGTTGTTTATGTTAGGCTGCAGAAGCAGTGTCATCATCAGCATGTTTGCTTACTTTGCTTGAATGACCATCATTCCAAGGAGCAACGGTCCTGGCATAGATGCAAGAAAGTAGTTTTAGACAGAAAACACTAACTTGCCCTAGTTTATAGAGTACATAAGAAAAAGCCAGTGGCCTTCAATATAAGATGTATCTGGAGTTTCCAGCCCAGACTTGTTCTCATCCCTTAGCTTGGCTAGGTTTTGGGAAACAGAAAGGGACATTCAAGGACATTGAGTTTTACTGTCCTCCTTTTATTTAGGGGAAATTCAGTTGCCTAGACTGTCCTTGAACTTGTGATTTACCTGTTTCAGCCTGATGAGTAGCTGGGATTACATGTGTGCCACCATTCCTGGTTATTAATTCTTCTTTACATACTTGATAGAATTCACCAGTGAGGCCACCTCATCCTGGGAAGATTAAAAAAATATTTTTTATCACTGATATAATCTCTTTACTTTGGTATACATTGTTCAGATATTTTACTTCTTCTTGAGTCAGCTTTGGTAGGTTATATCTTTCTAGGAATTTGTCCATTTTATCTAGATAAGATTTTAATTAGATTTTTAACTACTTTGTTGGCATGTAATAGTTTTTCATATTTCCTTATAATTTTTGTTTGTTTGCTTCTGTGAGGTTGATGGAAATGTTTATTCTTCCATTTTTTCTTTGACACATTGGTTATTTAAAAGTGTTATTTAATTTCCACATATTTGGGACTAATTTATTTATTATTACACATATTCATTCTTGTTTTGAATTACCTAATTTCATTTCATTGTGGTCACAGAATATACTTTGTATCATTCCTCTTTTTTATTTTTTTAATTGTAAGTTTTATTTTATATCCCTTCACATAGTCTGCCCTGGACTGTCCTATGTGCACTTCAGAAGAAAATGTTTGCTGCTACTCTGGGATGGCATGTTCTATCACTGTCAGTTTAAAATCTGGTTGGTTTATAATGTTATTCATGTCCTCTATTTGCATGTTGATCTTCTGTTATGTTGTTCTTCCCCTTATTGGAAGTGAAGTATTGAAGATTCTAAATATTTTTGTAGAATTGTCTGTCTTATATTCAATTCTGTCAGGTTTTGTTTCACATGTTTTGGGGGCCTGTTATTTGAGAATTCTTAAGGGATAAAACATCGGGCAGTGGGTATCCCCAGACACATATGCACAGAGATCATGTGCAGGTGCTTTTGCCCCACCCCAACGCCTATTCTAAACAATCTCTTCTGCCTTTGGTGTCTCCCCAACAAACACCCGAGACACAGTTAGGCAATTGGTATACAAGCTGCCAGAAAAGCACCAGGCAATTTTCTGTTTGAGTTAGACAGGTTGGAGCAGAGGATCAGAGAGGTGGGTAGAGTGGAAGACAGAATTATATTCCCTTTATATTATGTGGAAGATTGTACTGCACCATCCAGGGATAAGGGAGGAAAGTATTATGTCAATGGTCCAGAAAGCTAGAAGGCTGTTTGAACTTGCATGTTTTCCATGTTATCTTGGGACCTTGATGATAATATTCCTAAAGAAGCAAATACATGTCAATGGAAAAAAAAAAAAAACATGTCTTCTAGGGTCTGACATCTTCCAGACACACCAAGATTATTTTTAACCTTTTACCTGTAAATGGAAGAATAGATATATTTCTCAACACACACACACACACACACACACACACACACACAGGAACACTCATACACACTCTCATGAAAATTCATATTCATATATTCATATATTCTGATTATACATATATTTATCTTCCATGGTTTTTTCTCAAAAGAGTACAGATACATCAAACTTTTCTAGGAAAACAAATCTGGGAATATCTAATTTAAAAAAAAATTAATTTATGTTTTTAACTAATGCCTCTTCTAGGGCAGTAATTTTCTGTGTTTATCGTTTCACTTTTCTTAACTTACCTTTTTGATTCAAGATGTAGCCAAAGACCTACCAAAGATTTTCTGTAAGTATTATGAACTTGAATTCAACTTTTAAAAAATATTGTGTGACTTTGAGATCAAAGTACTCATCTCTGATGGGAATAGTACCAGGTAGAATCTTTTGTGCATATTGTTAGTGAAGGAAGGTGAGCATTCTTCCATTGAGCAGAGCTGGGGATAGGACTTCTCCTCTCTAAAAAAAGCAAAGAAACTGAGAAAGATACATACTCAGAATAAAACACCATTCCTTCCTGATAACTTCCCTGGAGCCATGCATGAAAAGGTGAAGACAGGTGGCACCCCCTAGGCTGGGCCTAAACTCTCCACTAGAAGTAGTTTCAGATTCATTCCAGTCTATTGAACAATGATAATCAAAACACTAAAATTTTGATAGTTAATCATGGCCATTATATTATTAGGCTAGAGATATTTTATAAGAGGTATCCTCAAATGCCCATATAGGACGTATTGGTAAAACACAAATACAATGTATTACCTAGGACAAGCTAAGGATTATAAAATGTTCACCTAAGTACTTGAATCTCTTACTTTGTTTTATGGGTTTTTAACCTTTATCCCGTGAATGTTTGTGCTGAGGATATCTTTCAGAAATGATACCCTAGGCTACTACCTGTTTGACTGTTACTTTTTGGTGTAAGAAGTAAGGCCAACAGTCTGTTAACAATGTTATTACCTGCAACAATCACAAAATGCATGACAACAGACTGAAAAAGCAATACATGGGAAGATGCTTATGTTTATTATTTTATTTTAGTTTCTGAGGATGGGGGGTACCTGTATTCAGGTCATTAAAAAGAGAAAAAACAAAACCCCAAGCCCTCAAACCAAGCACTATATATTGATTAAAGGGAAGGTGAGACATGTCCTTATTTTACCTTATTTGAAATTATTTCTTAAAAAATGATTTTTAAGATAACTTTTAAAACATTGTGCTAACATACTAATAGCCATACCCTTAATCATATGGCAAGAGATAGATTTTGTATTCATGTTAAAAATGGGAAATCTGCTGGGCATGGTGACACATGTCTGTAATCCCATTGGCTCAGGAGGTTGAGTCAGAAGGATCACAAGTTCAAAGCCAGCCTTAGCAACTTAGGGAGGCCCTAAGCAACTTAGGGAGAACTTGTGTCAAAACAAAACAAAACTTGGCTGAAGATCAAGCTCTGTGGTAAAGTGCCCCTGGGTTCAATCCCCAGTACCTTCCTCCCACCAAAAGGAAATATTTATTGAGCTAATGAAATGTAGGTTATAATTGACTGATTATAGAGCTGAAAGTTTTATACAGGGCAAAATTGTATGTTGTAATTTTAACAGATTTTACTTCAAGGTGACAAAACCCACAAAACTTTAGCAAGTCAAGAGAGAAATATGCCTAAAGTTTGCTTGTTCTTTGGGTTGAACAGATGTGATGTATATCAAGAAGGAAACTAACATTTGAGATTGAACAACTACCAAGCTAATGGATCAGCAGAGCTATATTCTAAGTACAACATGAGATTCTTGCCTGTAGAGATGGCAAAGAAAAGCACATTTGCAAATTATCAGGATATACCATTCAATTCTGTGATAGGAAATATGTTTTTTTTTTGCCTACTATGGCCTGAAGTTTTAAAATCAGCTATAAAATATAATGAAGTGATCCCAGGTCCTTAGGTCCTGCAAATGTGGGGGCAGTTAAATTTCAGTTTTTCCAATTGGGAAAACCAGTTCTCCAAGATTTCTACTAGAATGGGAGCTACTTGAAATTCTTCAATCAAATTTTTCCTCCAGTTATTATTTTCCAGGGTCGACTCTCACAACGTGTTTTGGTGGTCAATCTCAGTCATATTTGTTATATTCTAATTCTGTTAGCATCAAAATGAAATTTATAAGAAGGTTTAAATTTGATAGATTCTAGAGGCGTACCCCCACCATTTTTATTTTTCATGTTACTTAAGAAGTCCTTGTCTACTCAGGTTTTAGGAGGCCAAATTCTAACTTACAGAGCCCACTTTAGAACACAATTTATTGCAAGAGGAAGTACAAACATCCCAAAGCATCACAGAGGAGTTGTAAATGGTTCTTGGACCAGAACAGATCCAGAGGGTAAGCTATAATTTCCTCAGTACATTATAAATGTCTTAGCATCCAACTTCCCCTGTACCAGGAGTAGAGATAACTAACTAGATAGGTCCATTCCAAGGAAGGGTAAAAGGCCCAGTGAGGATTCTTGGGATTGAATTCTGACATAAATCTGGAAGAATCCATCTACAAAAGATATTGGTTCTTTGAAATCTATTGCGTTGAATACAGTGCTTTTGTTTCACACTGTGGCTTTAATATTCTAGATTTGGAAAAAAACAATTTCTCTCAACTATAAGAATCTCTGTTTCTTTCCACTCAGTGGCTTCTACCGGCTGCTCAAGTATTAAATATTAATTCTCTCTGTGATTTAACAATGAGTGTATATGCAGCCAGAAAGTTGCTGTATTGGAATCAAAACCAATTAACAACTCAGCTTGCTCACGGCTTATGAATAAGTAGGAAGAAAAAGGACTCCTTTACAAATGCTCAAACACGCGCACCTTAGCCACTCTTGCTTCTAAAGAAGTTCTGGAGACCACTAGGTGTCGCTCTGTACAGATCCCTACGTTTGATGCAAACAACTCTGTTCCTTGGCAAAGCTGTTCTCCTTTGCTTCCTGAGACAGACTGTACACGATGGGTGTAATTTAGATCTGAAAGAAAACTCTCTGGGATTCCTGCCATTCATGTCCATTTTCCATTCTCTTGATTTCCTGGCTAAGGACGTATTGGGTGGCGAGGCACACACTGCCAGGTCTAGTCTCATAGAATCCCCAGCTCCTCCAGGCAGAGCAAGCTTTAAGAGAGGGAGCCACCTTCATGGTGAGATTTGAAGCTATGACATCAAGACTTTCTTCTGCTTCAAATATTTGCTTTATTACTGGGTCTTTCCTACCAGGTGTGAAGGTTGCCCCAGCAAGATCTGCCCCTGGGCTAGGAACACTATAAGTTAAACATATTGTTATTTAGATGTATATGTTACCTGGTGCTCCTCAACATCACATTAACATTAAATTGAGGGGCTGGGGATGTCGCTCAAGCGGTAGCGCGCTCGCCTGGCATGCGTGCGGCCCAGGTTCGATCCTCAGCACCACATACAAATAAAGATGTGTGTCCGCCAAAAACTAAAAATTAAATATTAAAAATTCTCTCTCTCTCTCTCTATTGCTCTATCTCTCTTGCTCTCTCTTTAAAAAGTTAACATTAAATTGAGTTATTTAAATATACTAAGTTAAAATGATATTATCTACCTGTCTCTTTGAAAGGCACAGAATATGGATTTAAGAGTGTATGTTTCAGTTAATAAAAAGGCAAGCCTGCCAGGGATGTGGGGAAATGTCTGGGGTGTTAAATTCCCACAATGTATATTTTAAAATTCAAGATGGTTGATAGAACTACAGAGTCAGAATAATATTTTTTAAAAGAAAGTAATATATGGCAGTATTAAAATATTAAATTCATAAAACTTAATAAGCACAAGGTGAGTGGATATGAGGAAACAGTCTTCTTTAGAGTCAGAGCAAATACCACAATCATTTTCTAGTAAAAGAGGTAACAGAGATGGGTGAGGCAGTGTATACCTGTAATCCCAGTGACTTGGGAGACTGAGGCAGGAGGATCACAAGTTCAAGGCCAGCCTTAGCAACTTAGTGAGATCCTGTTTCAAAATAAAAAGAAAAAAAGGGCTGAAAGTGTAGCTAAGTAGTAGAGTGCCCTTGAGTTCAATCCTGAGTATTGCCCCCTCCCAACACTTTGAAAAATTATACACTGCATTATTTGGGAGACTGATGTGGTGTCATGAATCCCACTACAATATATAATTTAAATGCTTCAATAATAATAAAAATTAAAAACTCCAATGAGTAACACTCAACTAAAGAACATCTTCAGCCCTGATTTGGTATTAGTGTATATTAAAATTAAAGGGAATTGTGTCATATTTGAGAAAAAGAAAACCCACAATTGCCTTTCAAAAAGAGAAAAAGGGAACTGAGGAATGTGATCCAATCACTGGATTAATTCATTTGATGTATTAATAGTTTGAATGGATTACAAATCTAAACTGAATGTTTAAGTTAGATTTGCATAGAACCCAAAGGTTTAATCTGTAACCTCAATAGATATCAATATTTTACATTAAGAATATTTGAATGTGAGGTATTATAAATCTTCAAAATAACCTATCACTTAGTATTTTATGTTAAATTTATTGATAAGAAATTGAAACACAAATGGGTGAAGTAACTTGCCCTAAATGACATTGTAATAAGAGGTAGGGCAGGATCTAATCTCAGATTGGAGGGTCCTCAGGGTCAGAGACCTTAACCACAGTGATTATTACAATTCAAAAAATGCTTTATAGTTTTCAAAATGTTTACAGCATTTATTTGTGGATAATATCCTGTTAATCCTGAGATCAGGGAGAGTAGACATGACTTCCTCATCTTACAAATGTGAATCTAGAAGTTTGAGGAGTAAAGAGACTTGCCCAAGGCCATGGAATCAGAACTCAGATGGAGGCCTAATTCTATTAAACAGTCTTGCTCCAAAGATTAGACATATAGTTAGCAAGGCAATGTAACAGCAGGCAGAGGGAATTCTAAGTAGAATAAAGACAAATGGTGTCTATCTTGCAACTTTACTGACTATTTAAAACCTGAACAGCCTTTGGTCAGGGGGAAGTGATGGTAGTTAGAATTATTAAAATTTGCATGATGTGATTTAATTAATTCTTATATTATTTAATTGTATATGCTTTGGACTCTCAAATACATTAATTTGTGCAAATCGGGATTCTTGTAGGCACACCTGATTACCTGTGTAATCATCTTTATGCCAGAGAACTGCCTATTCATCCACAGGGATTGGATTAACCTCCTGTTATGGTTTAGCTATTAGGTTTCTTCCATCCCTCCACCCCAAGCTCATGTGTTAAACAATGCAAGAATGTTCAGAGGTGACCCGATTATGAGAACTGTGATCCCATCACTGGATTAATTCATTTGATGTATTAATAGTTTGAATGGATTACTAGGTGATAACTGTCAGCAGATGGGTATGACTGGAGGGAGTAGGACACTGGGGGTGTGGCCTTGGACTCTATCTTGTTCCTGACTCCTTGAGCTCTCTCTTTCTCACTACTTCCTGCCCATCATCAGCTGAGCAGCTTTGCTTTGTCATGCCCTTCCACCATGATGTTCTATCTCATCTTGGGCCCAAAGCCATGTAGTCAATGGACCATGAAGTAAACCATGAAACTGTGAGCCCAAAATAAACTTCTGCTCCTTTAAGTATTTTGTCATAGTGACACACTCCCACCTGTGATGCTCTCTCATCCTCTCACAACCAGAATTGAAGAGAACAAGATCCATGACCAATTCAATTAATTTCTATGTGTGGCTAGAATGGCAGAACATGTAAAAATGGAGGATCATTGAAAATGTGTGAGTTAGAGACTGTATTTAGAAACAGAAAAAATAGTTCTTAGAAAATTAAAAAATGAATCAATGAGGCAAGCAGAGATGAAAAATTAAAGAAGAACACTTTTCTAGACTCCTAATGCATTTCCAGTTTCTGGTCTCACTTCCATCAGGATGCCTGATCCTTTTCTGGCCATTTGGCTAGAGATGGGTTTGGCTATTTATGTAGCAAGGTGTACTGAGCCAACTTCCCATTTTGGTTGGTTATTGTCTTTGTTTCTCCCTATGGAGGTTGCCATGGTTTGAATGATTTTGTCCATCCCCCAATTCAATGTTGAGACCTAATCCTCGATGAGAAAAAATTTAAAAGGTGCGTCTTTGTGATGGTGATTAAATTATGAGGCCTTATGAATGGAATTAATGTCCTTGTAACAGAGACCCTAGAGAAGTAGCTAGTGCCTTTCACCATGCAAGACACAGTGAAGGTACCATATATGAGAAGATGTGTCCTCACTGGTCAACAAATCTCTTGGTGCATTGATCTTTGACTTTCTAGCCTCAAGAACTTTCAGATAAATTTTGTTGATTCTTAGATATCCAGTTTATAGTATTTTGTTATAGCAACCTCAGAGAAAAGGGGGGTGGGAAGTGGAAAGAGCAGGCCCAGAGAAGATGTATGGTGGTCATAACTGAAGTCACAGCTTTGCAGTTGATGGTCATTGTATAAATACAAAAAATCAGGCAATTCCTTGGGACATCTATGGATATAAAAATGAACATAAGTCATGACAGGACTCACTTGGCTGGAAAAGGGAAGTTTTGTTTTTTTTTTTTTTTTTTTTTTATCCATAAAGAATAAGCACATTGTACTTATTTTCTGTTTTTCTTTTTTTGGAATATCTTAATCTGTTTTTCTTTTTTAAAATTTTTTTTTAGTTATATATGGACCCAATATATTTATTTGTTTATTTCTATGTGGTGCTGAGGGTCGAACCCAGTGCCTCACACATGCGAGGCAGGTGCTGAGCTATAGCGCCAGCCCTGTTTTTCCTTTTTTTTTGTTAAGTTACTATGGCTAGCATTGGGCTTCACTATGGCTTCCTCCTAGGTGCTTTTCTTTTTTCTTTTTGTACCAGGGATTGAACTCAGGGGTACTTAACCACGGAGGCACTTCCCTAGCCCTTTTTTTTTTGTATTTTACTTAGAGACAGGGTCTCACTGAGTTGTTTATGGATTCACTAAGTTTCTGAGGCTGATTTTGAACTCATGTTCCTCCTGCCTCAAGCCTCCTGAGCTGCTGCATTACAGGTGTGCACAACCACACCCAGACTCCTAGGTTCTTTTCTACGTATTATAATAAATCTAGCTATGAAGTGTCAAGAGAGTGTAATGCTGTAACTAACATTTATATAGTGCTTTAGCTTAGAAAGTACTTCAACTTATTAATACTTTATAGTGCTATGTTTTATGGTACCCACTGTGTACCATGTGCCCTGTTAAGACTTTGTGTATAACAGCCGACTCCCACAACTGTATCCAGTGGGAGGCATTTTATCCTTAACTTACAAATCAGAAAACTGAAGTTCAGTGAGCGGAAATGATCTGCCTATGAATATTCAGGCAGCAGGGTTCGAACCATGCTTTGGAGCCGCAGTTTGCATGCTTTTTGCCCAATGAGGTTACAATCCTCCTTTCTTAATTTCACTCTTTTCATCCATACAGATGAGAGGTAATCACTTCTATAAAAATATACATGATTAGGTCAAAGTAATGTCAAGTAAAGTATTCAAAAATAATTGAGAACTATAAAATGGAAGTACAGACTGACATAATGAAGTCAAGTGTGAAAGTATCGGATCAATTCCACCCAATTTCTCTGGCAGAGATGAGAAATGAGTCTATCATCAATTTTAATTTAAATTAATTATTTAACAAATTTAACAAATACTTATTGAATTCCTGTCTGTTCCATGCCAGATATTGTGCTAGACATAGGAGATTGAAGTTTATAAGACATGGATGCAATTCATACTTCTAATGGGCTCACAAAACAGTGGGGAGCCCAATTTATAAACAATCTGATACAGTCACTAAATGGTACTGAGGGAAGTATATATGAGTACAATAGGAACTCAAGTAAAATGTGTGTAAAATGTCATTTTTTATCTGTACAAGGATACTGAAAATATTGCAAAAAAGGTGGAAATTGAGCTGAAATGTTAAGGATGCATAATAATTTGCTAGGTATACAAGGAAGTTAGCATGAAAAAGATCACTGTCTGTTCTATTTACTTTGAAAACTCTTGTGAAGGAGATACAAGAATTTTCAGAGCCAGTTCTTCATGGGATTTGTGAACCCATTTATGTAGTGAACATGGACTAGAACAGGGAGTTGAGCTGCACTGGGAAGTTCTAACTCTGCTGCTGTAGAATTTCCTCTCCTGAACTTAGATATCTAGCTCTTTTTTTTTTGGGGGGGGGGTAGCAGGGATTGACCTCAGGGGCACTCTATCACTGAGCCACAAAGGGTTCCCCAGAGGGAGAGGAATTAAGCATGAAGGTAATTTGCTGTCTTGCAAGAGTCCTTGATGCAATCTAAAATGTTATGTGAGACCTCTTTTGCCCTAAAATATTCCTTTTTCTTTCTCTTTTTTCTTCCATGCAGCACTGAAGATTGAACCCAGGTCTCGTACATGGTAGGAAAGCACTCTCCCATGGAGCTACATCCCCAGACATTAAAAAAAAATTATATCAAGACAGAGTCTCATTAAGTTTCTCAGGCTGACCTTGAAATTGCCATTCTCCTGCCTTAGCCTCCCAAGCAGCTAGGATTACAGGTGTCTCCCACCAGAGTGGCTAAATATTTCTTTCTTTTTTTAAAGTTAATGTGTTTTTTAATATTATTTTTTAGTTGTAGTTGGACACAATTTATTTATTTATTTATTTATTTATTTATTTATTTATTTATTTATTTATGGTGCTGAGGATCAAACCCAGGGCCTCACACATTCTAGGCAAGTGCACTGACTAATCTACATCTATCCGGAAGAAAGTTCTGGCAAGTGCTCTACTGCTGAGCCACAACCCCAGCCCATGGCTAAATATCTTAACTCAACTAAATCTAGTCATAAAATTTTCACTCCAAAGGAGTAATGAAACTTTCTTTAAGAAACTGTTATAAACCATACAGTGTTCAGAGTATTTGTATGAATCTGTGAATGCTGGTCCTGTACATCTCTTTCCAACTCTGCCACTCTAGATGGTTGACATTGGCCATGATGGTGGTATTTATACCATGGAAACTTGCCAGTGCTTTAAATTGTGCTCCCCGTCCCCAATAGAGCCAGTTTACCTGCAGACCTTTAAATATATTGGGAAGGAGATTAAGGTGGGATTAAGCCCTTTTCTGGTAACATTTAGGACTCATACGTCAGCAGAATTGCATTATCAGCCTGGCTGGGGATCCCCTTGGAAGTCAGGGAGTAGGATCTGAGAGAATGTGGTAAGATTCAAGACAGAATGATTTCAGTTGCAGAAAATCAGGTCAGAAAGGCCCAGAGCACAGCACCTTCCAAGGGAGATGTCTGCAAAGACCCTTGATAAGAAAGTATTACTAATGGGAGCAGGAGAAGGGCCAAATCCAACTTCAAAATTACCTGAGGATTTTAGAGGGTGAGCTAGGCTGCTGCTTGATGCAGAGATAAAAAGTTTGCTTTTTCTTCCTGGGAAGAGTTGACATTGCTGGAGTTGGGGAGGACCATTTCTTTCATCCTCTTTCTCCCCCCAACAAGGGCCTGAAACATATGCTCAACTACCAGGAACAGCAGCAAGTTCAAACACCTGCTGGCCCTATGAATTACCAAAGGCCCCTTAAGGAAGAGGGCATTGGTTTAATACCTGGGAAGAGGTAGCTGACTCTGTTAGAACTACAGAATATTGGCTTTGCAGTTATTGCAGATTCCTGGATCATTAATCAGAGAAACAGTGCTTAGTACCTGGGAAGTAGGGCCAGAGAGAGAATCTTTTCCTTTTGATTAGTGGGTGTTTGTTACAAAAAAGAACATAAACAGATTTCCTTAGCTCTCTTGTAAGCAGAGAACATTGACACTTTAGAAGACCCTAATGTGAACTCATTTGTATTTAGGGAAAATTTGTTACCTGAAATGTTAATGAAAGGTGTGCTCACCAGGTTAGCCTCTTTATAAATGATGACTACTTTTATATGATCAGATTGTGCAGCCATTTATTTTAAATGTAGGCACTTGGCTAATGTGAGCAATGTCATGACTGTTATAAGACTTTGGAGAACACTATTCAACAATTTCTCTTTCTCTTTTATTATGCCCTGCAGCCTTTTCAGCATTTCTGATTTATTTATTGTTGGAGGAATAATAGTGGCAACATTTTTGAAGTATATTCCACATTCCATTGTGCCAAGTACTCTCATAAGAGCTCCATAAAAATGATCTTAATTAAATTCTTAAAACACCTCTATTAGAAAGGGTCTCTCAGCTTCCTCTCCCCTAACCCCAGTTTATAGATGAGAAAACTGAGGCTTATAAAAGTTCAATGGTTTGACTAAAGTCTTGCTTTTTCCTCCATGTCTGGCCAGACTGCCCATTTTGATACTTTTAAGAGCAGCATCCAGGTGGAGGCTGTCTCTTGACACCTTTTCTCAGAATAGGATATTTTGATATCAAAATTGACTCTCAAAATTGCTGACTCACAGTTCCATCTCAAGTTCACTTTTTCAAGGACTCTGATCTGTGACCAGGGTCTCTTTTCCTTTCCTAGCCATATGGGTCTGGCATGTGGCTTGCATTTTCTAGGAGGAGAACTCATAATCTGTGCCTGGAGCCAAATTTTCACTAGCAGCATGGACAGGGGAATGACACCAAGATCAGATTTGGATTTTGAGGTTAAATGAAGTCATTGTTTTTTGTAGTTCTGCACATATATTTCTTTATTGATATTATCACATCCTGTGTTGTAAATGGTAGTAATTTTCTATTCATCTGCACTACAGATGTTGAAAGGATTTGGGTTGTTATTTTAGAATAAGGAAAAATGGGCAAGTCTGTGTCTTCAAGATAATATAAAAGGAAGTATATTTCATGCAGGCACCATGGCTAGAATGCAGAAAACAAACACCATTACTTTTTATAAGCAATTAATCTTTCTCAGAGTGGTATCTCTGTTGCAGACACAACCCCAAAGGGACCTTGGTTGTTTTTCTGCTGCCATTTCAGGAGATAACTACAGATTTTCTTGGAGCAAGCACAAATCATGAAACTTTTATCCAAAGCTTTAAACATCAACACAAAACCATCATTTTAAGAAATATTTGGGCCTCACATAGTGGTGCTCGCTTGTAATCCTAGAGGCTCAGGAGGCTGATACAGGAGGATTGCAAGTTCAAAGCCAGCCTCAGCAATGGCAAAGTGTTAAGCAACTCAGTGAGACCTTGTCTCTAAATAAAATACAAAATAGTGCTGGGGATGTGGATTAGTGGTTGAGTGCCCCTGAGTTCAATCCCTGGTACCAAAAAAAAAATGGGACTTATTTAAACTTGTATATATTCACTGGGGTTGAAGTGATTTAAGTCAAATAAGATATATTTACTGAGTAGTGGTTCCAAAATGTGGGCTGTGACTACCAACTTCAGAATCCCATGAACTGCCTATTGGCAATGTGGCCCCAAAGTTGGAATTTTAGAATGTTTTTCAGGTAACTCTCCCACTTCCACTAAAGTTTGAGAGCTACTGGAATTGAGAGAAAGGCCTGAGGTTTATTGTTGTATAGACGTGAATCTTAGCTCTGTTTTGTGGTAGTGTTTCCTTGGGCAAAATACTTAACCTCTTGTTGTTCCAGTTTCCGCATCTGTAAAGTAAGAATGATATTCTTTTCCTGAAAAGGGCAGATGTTATGTATAATAACTGCCTGGTACAGTAAGCAAACACATCTTGCATAGCTACTATTATTACTCATGCATCACTCTGGTGAAATACACTCTCCTGACGCCAACAGAACTGAGAGTCTCCTAAGCAATCACTTTACACTATGCATCAGTTAGCTTCTCAAGGAGTTACTTGAAGTGAAAGGAAGAAATTCATGGAATGGAAGAATGAGTCCCTTTGGAAAGCTGTGGTCACCTGTGGCTTGGGCAGCTGGTGGTCTGTTCCACAGCAGTGATTCCTAAACCTCAGACACCACTAGAAACTCCTGGATGGAATGTTGTACATACAGATGATGAGGTTTCATACTCTGTCTGCTAAGTCAGACCTTTGGGGAGAGAAGCAGAAGGTACATGTATAATCAGCTTCTGTGTTGATTCTTAGCCTAATTTAGGGGAAGTACAGCCCAGAGAACATACATGTTTTATCCCTATGAAGTTTTATCACTCTTTTCCCCCTTCTAATCCAAATACTGAATAACAGGGAATAGGATTTTGATGGGCAATGGTGATAACATCAGTAATAGTAATAATTAATAATAATAATGGCTAGGATTTATGAGCTCTGCCTGTGAGTGAGTCATCATTCTAAAGTTTAAATGCATTAACTCTTTAATCCTTACAGTGATACTAAAAAATAGATGATTTTGGTGATGCTGGGGATTGAATCCAGGGCCTTGTGCATGTGAGGCAAGAACTTTACCAACTGGGCTGTATCCCCAGCGCAAAATAGGTGTTTTAATCATCTGCATTTCACAGAGAGAAAACAGGGACAGATTTTAAATATAGAGCAGGGCTAGGGAACTGTGCTCCTGACCTCTATTCTACTGCATTTCCTAACTCAAATGAAGAGCATAGACTCCTTCTGTCTACACTTCCAAAGTAAGCAGAAGGCTTTACCTTTTTGGTTTGATAGAGCCTCAAGTTTTGCTAGCTAGAAGGAGGAGTCTGGAGCCAGATCAACCTTCTGGGAAGTTGATGTGGGGAGGGTACAGACCTGCATAGATAGTCACAGACATTCTGGAACATTGTCATTAAGTAACTGAAACTGGAGAGGGGTTAGATTTAAGCACTAGGCCCAGCCTTCTCCCTGTGTCATGGCAGCACACTGGGGCACTAAGGGATTCATAGGGAAAGCCCATGCTGCCTTTTGTCCTACAAATGACAGTGAGCTGAGAAAAACTCATCTTGGAGGCTCAGCACCATGGCTTCTGTTGGGAAACACAAGGATTTTTTGTTTGTAACCCCAGGGCTCATGTGTCATGTTTGGAGGTTAGTTCTTTTTGTCTTATGCCCCAAACTTCACTTTTTTTTACTACTAATGTTATACCTAAAAAAGATTTCTTTGACATATACTATAATAATGAGATGGATCTTGAAATTATGGAATAAAGGTCAATCTCATTAGCCTTAAGTTTAGTTAAAGTTTAACTTCCAAGGATTTGTCCCCCACTTCTGGTCATATTCAAAAGGATAACTCTACTAGAATTTATAGACCAGCATCATTGTGAAGACAGCAGGGTCTTGCCCTTACTGGTTTCCACAAATTTCTGGAGCCAATATTTAGAAGGAAAATTTAATCTTCTCCTTCTGAATACTAATAATTCTGATTTGAAGAGCAATATCTTGAGACATGTTTCCAGTAACACAGTCTTATTTCCAGGCACTCTAAACTTAAAGCTAATTACCCTCAGGCTTTATTTTTTTATTTATTTTTTTATGTTTTTTTTTCTCTGAGGAATGGAGCCCTGTTAAGTATTTATATTAGAATTGTAAGAGCTACCCTTGTTTGAGAAACAGATATAAGAAGAGAATGCAGTCAAAAGTGAGAAGAAATGACTGGAGCAGAGAACACTTATAATAATAATTACCAATGAGTGAAAAGTCAATAATAAATGTATCTCTTGTTTGTGTGCAAGAATGTTATTGCTAACCCACTATTATAAGTGGTGTGCTTTTTGAGTGTTTTTCCATTAGCACTGATGCACTTTGGCAGTAGTGATCACAGGCTCTTGCCTGACCATACTGGTAATCAGTAGCAGGCATCTGCAAAGGAGATAGACAAGATTTTCTGATGTTTTCTATGGTAAAAGAAAAGGGGCAAATTTCTACTCCTAAGGAGGAGTGAGCCTATTTTCCCAACCAGCATTGTGCTTCTGTGTCACACAGCACGTGCTGTGACACAGATAGTGATGGAGGATATTTGGAGGCTTAATAAGTGTCAAAGTTGAAGTGTCTGTAAGTTTCTTACCATGAAACCCTGTTTATTCCTGCTGTATATACTTGAAGTGCTATCTAAAGACCAAATGCGGCAGCAGGAAAAACCAGTAGCTAGTTAATGAGTTCTTTGTTCCAAACCAATAATCCAAGTTTTTTTTTGTTTGTTTGTTTGTTTGTTTGTTTGGCTCAACAGACTGTGCTTTATTTACAAGCCATTAGCAGTTATTAATAAATGAGTTTGGTTGTGCCAAATATTTTTGAATTTCAGACAACTCATTTGATACTTGATACAATGAAAGAATATTTATTTTAGTTGAAATTCAGAACTTGACTGAGATTTTATTACCTGTGGACAGCCCATCCTTTCTGATATAGTTCAGTGGAGCATGAGGGGGATGGACGGTCGGGCTCTGCAGACAGACTCCCTTCATTCCGCTGATGGCTCTGCTTTTACTAGAGTGTGACCTTGGGCAAGCTCAGTTCTCGATGCCTCAGCAATCTATTTTTTGTCAACTAGAGGCAATTATATTACCAACCTCAAAGAGAACTTTCCAGCATTATGTGAGATAATGTGCTCTGTGATTAGCAAAGAGTGAGCTCTCAAATATGTACTAGCTAATAATAGAATAAACTGAAACAAATAAAAATTATCTTAATCATTCCTTCTTGTGATAATCAACCAGTATGTCAACTTACCTAACCTGGTAAACTACAATATTAATTTTATGCATTTAGACTGAACCTTTCAACTCTGATTGTATTCTATGGAGTTTATATATATATATAGTATGCTCCTAAGAAGAATATGTTATCCCTCATGAATGAAAAATAAGTATTAAAGTTATTAAAACACAATAGTGCCATGATAATGACATGTAACAAATTACATGAGAGAATACAATGCAATATTTATAATTTATTTTGATTGATCAAATTTCCTTTATTATGGTGGTTTGACCTTGAGGCTTTAATGCACATGTATTATAGTTTGGTGCATTCTCCATTAGAAGGAATGGGGTGAGAAAATGAATGTGTTTATGGTGCCAAGAATGGATGGGTACTTAGACAATAAAATGTTGGCTGTGCCAAACTAAAGTGACTGGCATGATTTTGGTAGACTCTAACATTTTCCTGCTTGAGTCATTGCTAAAATGAGGATGAAAGCTGTGCTTGGGGGAGGTCTTATACAAGAAAGGTTGAAATGGAGGGAAACTAGGTTCTTGAGATGTATCTTATGACTGTGAAGTGGGAATGGTTAATGTTTGCACAGAGAAAGATGACCAACTGACTAGGCTTCAAAGTTACACTTTTATAAACTTATCATGATTTCCTCTTCCAAAAGTCATGGCCTATGTAGTCACTCCTAATTACAGAGGCCGGTTATCATTGTTTTTAAGTTATTTGCTTTATTTATTTCTTCATATGATTGTTTTGCCTAGTGTTTCTCCTAAACTTCTTTGCTGAAATCTTCCAGGAAACCTTTCCTCTAATAAAAGCTCCTGTAAGTCCAACTGCTATGCCCATTACTGTTTTGGGTATATTATCTATTAATTATAGCCAGGGATCTCTCTCTGCTGTAGCAGTTCTGGTTTTGTGGGGAGGGAGGGTCGGGATGCAAGAGAGTTAGGCAAGGGAGATAAGGTGGTGTCAGTTGTAATATGGTGGTGCGACCCTTCTAATTGTGAAAATTTAGTATTGGTGACTTCCTGGCTGTGATGATATTCTTTGTTTGTGTCTTCCAGTTGCCATTACCAGAGAGGCCCAAGAATCAACAGGCATGAGTAAAGGAAGAAAAAAAGTGGGTTGAGCGAAGGGAACATTGCAGATCAGCAAGCTTTTCTGTTTCTCATTTGCTCTTCTACTTGCCTTGAGGAACTTGAGAATACCTGTGGGAGTATACTTTTACAACTGCTTTGTTATTTTTAATTTCAATGGACAATTGCAATTATTAATTGGCTGTCCCCTTTGCAGATGCCTGCTATTGGTTACTAGTGTGGTGAGGCAAGTCTCCCTCTCTGTGGTCAGTGATCAAGACCTCACTTCTGTGTCTTTTGCTTCCACGAAGAATTCTACATAAGCTATGAATGTTCTTACAGATCACCTCTGCAAAAGTGAAATAAATATTTTGTAGCTCAAATGTTCTGTGAATTGTTTTGGTAAAATTAACTCCTATTTTTTATCTTAAGTGTTTTGCATATCCAGCACATAGGTCTGGTGTTTCCCCAATTCAGAAAGGCCTATTTCTACTGTGTCCTGTGTTGCTGCATCTTGTCTCCTTTACCTCAATTAATTGCTGGTGTCATCTCTTACCTATTTCCAAAAGGGTGTCTGAGTTGCTTTGCTTTTTTATTACATACTAGTCCTTATGAAGTCACTTTAGACAGACCTACCATTATCACACTATATATGCTGTATATACTGAGGTCTATCATCTATGTTACCTCATGTGAGTCTTCTCTCAAGGCTTCAAGATAGATATTCCTTTCACTCACCATAAGAGGTTCTGAAGCTCAGAGTTTGGACGTAATATGTTTAAACTTAAACATCTAGTGAATGGTAGATGCATATTCAAAACCCCTTCAAGTCAACTCCAAAGTCTACATTTTTTGAGTAGGTTTTGGTAACTGAGAACTTTGCCTTTGGAGGGCTGGATCACAACATTGCTTTCATGCTATTTGACTATTTGTTCCACTTTCTATTCTCCCTTTCAATTCTAGCATTGTTCAGCCTATACAAAAATCAAGATTCCTTTTTTCTGTGTTTCAAATATATAATACTGAGTCAACCTATTTTTTAGCACTGTTCAAGGCACTGTACAGAATACAAAAATAAATGAGTCTGTGGATAACCTTGGGAACTTCTATTTTAATTGCTATAACATGAGCCAGAAAAACCTGCATACAGTTGTTTACAGTAGGAGACAGAATAAAAATATCATTATTGAGCCCATGATAGAAATTTACAAGAAGGAGAAAGCAACCCCAGAAACCTCTCCTCTGTGGATCTTGGTTGATTTGTTTTGTTTGCCATAGTGTTTACAGGGATGGGGAGCAGAGGAAAGGTGATGACCACATTTTATTGGTTCACTGTAACTGCTATTTTGTATAATTAGCCTTAGTTTTGGTGAGAAACAAGAATGCAAAAGAGGATCTAGGCAGGGATGGGGCATGCAGATAATTATTTTATTTTGCTGATACTTTCTCCTTGTAGTTATACGGGAGAGAGAGAGAGAGAGAGAGAGAGAGAGAGATCTTACCCTGGTTAAATTTAATCTGACAACCCAAAATCCATTCATTCAATGTAATGGTGAATACATTAAATTATGAGGTTGGGATATACAATGATGAACTGAAATATATATATATATATATATATATATATATATATATATATATATATATATATATACACACACACACACACACACACTATGGAGAAATAGGCTGTCTGTCAACATAAATATTCTATGGCAGGAAGTGATAGAAAGGGATAGAAAAATTATTATACAATATAAGAGAAGGAAGAGGCTATTTCCTCCTAGAAGCATCAGGGAAAACTATAAGAAGAAGGGGATAGTTAGTAGGAATAGCCAATCTCCATTAATTGCTAACCACATTCCAAGCTTGAGTTGTCATAAGCCTAAATTGACTCTTGCAAAACTCTGTGAGATAGCTGCTATCATTCTCGCTCCTTCCCTCCTCCTATTTGTCCATTAAGAAAAACCACTGCATAGAGAAATTAAATAACTTGCCAGTAAATAGTTTGCAGTTCAGCTCTAGAGTCTGGCCATTTAACCACACAGTGATATTCCTCAGTGGCTGTGTCCTGGAGGATGAGGGGAGTGGATTTTGCACATGAGAACTAGCAGAGCAAGTAGAGAAATAGTAGCAGGAAAGGATGAAGGGGACATGGGGTGTGATATCACACAATTTAGAAAGAGACATGTACGAAGAGAAGTCATTGTAAATAAGAAAATATTTAACATAAAACTAGGCTAGAGTCAGGTCATAAAGAAAATCAAGTCACTTTCTAAAGGATGAGTCTTGACTTTTTATACTTGGCAGGTTTTTAAAGGCCTTGTCTTATGACATAGGTGGTTCATAGAAAGATTAATCTGACAGTCACACGTGAGATGGATATGACACTTGCGTAGAGGGCAGCAAGACAAGTTAAGGAGATTATAATCAATAACAGAGAACATGACTTAGAGTGACAGAAGTGACAATGGCAATAAGAAATTGCCAAAGAGGCTGTGCGGAATTACAAATGGAAATGCAACACTGAGAGTTTAGTGATTGAGAAAAAGGAGTCAGAAGAAAAATGTGAGCCTTGAGCTTGGGTAATTGTAAGGGTAGGGGTGTTAGCCACCCAGCTCTGAAACAGGAGACCTCGATGGCTGTGTAACAAATGAAGAAGTTAATTTTGCACATGGAGCCATGTAGACTGAGCCGCCGGCTGGCTGATCTTCTGACAGTAAGTATGATAATTAGTTCTGATACTGTTTGAATGCATTCTATAGGGTATAGCTTTTTAAAAACTAAATAAAAGTCAGGGCCTGAGAGGAAAATTATACCCCAGGGTTTATGATGAAAACCTTGAACTGACAGATTTTCTTGAAACTTCTGGGTCTTCCCCTTTATTGGAAGATAGGATCCCTCATCCCCTTTACTCAAAGATATGGAGAAGCCTCCAATAAAATAAACGTTTTATAAAACTATGCTGTTTTTCTCAGGACTTTTCCCAACTTTTCTCCTGGTTGCTGGTGCATTACCAGGGATCTATCTCAGCAAGACCCAACTGGGAAATTAATGGGACTGTCAAAGGACCTAGATCATCTGTATCAGTGGAGGGTATGCTCAAAAGTGGCCCATGAGAGTGCTGGGTTGATGGGTCAGAATATAAAGCTGGATAATAAAGAACTGTCAATATGGGGGCATTCTCTCATAATACAGCATTTAATCCCTGGAAAGGGTGCTCTCTCTCTTTCTCTCTCTCTTTCTTCAACGTTCAGGGACACTTAACTACTGAGCTACATCCCTTTTTATTTTTATTTTTATCTTTTTTTAATTATTGAGTTAGGGTCTCAGTTAGTTGAGGAGGCTGGCCTCAAACTTGAGTTTCTCTTGCCTTAGCATCCTAAGTAACTGGGATCATTGGTATGTGACACTATGACCAGCCCCAGGATATGATTTATTTTATGTTGCTGGGGTAGATATCCAGAAGCTTGGAAGAAGTGATGGTCCTCATGAAATGAAGTAGAAATATCAAAACAGTCAGGGCAGACTGTAGAAGAAGGGTTCAAGCAGACACAGAGAAGTGGTCATGCTAATGTATATTTAAAATGGAAGAACAGAGGACTCACAGGATGTCTGTATTCTTTGGGGGCCCCAGGGGATATTCTGTCAAGGTGATAAGAGATGCACTGTGAGGGGACCTTGGCATTATTAAGAAGCTTAGTAGCCACTTCTTTCTGCAGGCTGAGCTAACAGCAGGAGTTGCTGCTACATAACTGAACTACCTAGCAGGGTTGGTAAACAAAACATCTGGGATCCTTGTTTAAAAAACAGGAAAAAACATTTTTTCTTCCACAATTCCTTGACTTGTTGTTTGTTTTATTTGCTATTTAAATATCTTACAGGGGTGTGTGCTTCCGGGAGTGCAAGATATTTCCAGGGTAAGAGTAGACCCTTGAATTAGGAAGACTTCTCAAGAGAAACAGAATCAATAATATTGTTTGATTGATTGATTGATTGGAATTGGCTCAGGTGATTATGGGGGCTAAGTCTCACAATTTGAACCAAGCTGGAGAATCAGGAGGCCTGTTGTATAGTTCCAGTCTGAGTCCATGTTCAAAGGCAGGAGATGACTGGTCTTTTAGCTAGAAGACAGCCAGACACAGAGAGTGAAGGCTCCATTACTCAGTCTTTCTATTGCATTCACTCCTTCAGTGAAATGAATGAGGACCACTCACTTTGGAGAGGACAATCAGTTTACTGATTTAAAAGTTGATCTCATCAGGAAGCACCCTCACAGGCACACCCAGGATAATTTTAAATCAAATATCTGTGCACCCTGTGGCCTGATCAAATTGACACATTAATATTAACCATCAAAGAGCTATAGATAGCAAGTACTCTGGAAATTTTAGTAAGATACTTGTGTTGCAGAGAGTGGAAGGCAAAACACAATACATTCAGGGCCCATTATATGACTAAGAAAATAGTGTAATACTTAGTAAGCCTCTTCAGGTTTTGGAGTTAGCATATTCTGCACTTTAGATACTGCTGCAACCATATTGTAGGTGATGTGAAAGATAGCTAAATTTGTGTGAGGCTAAGAACCAGAAAGTATTTCATTGCACATTGAGGCTGTAGCACAGGTGTACCTGTTGTTTGACCAAATGATCAGGCAGACTTCACAGTATTAGAGATGTCTGTGGGTGGGGCTAAAGGAGGCTGCACTGAAGCTTGGGCCAAGCGCCAGATAGGAGAGTTTAGAATAGATTCCCTAGGGTCTTGGATCAAGCACGTTCCTTCTGCACTAGATAAATATGTATCACTTGGAAAAAAACTGATACTGTTTTGCTAACCCCCTAGCAGAGGACATTAAACGATTGGTCAGAACTGGCTATTATAAGGTAAGTGCTATCAGAATCACCAAATTGGGCCCCTCAGTAATCCATGTGAGTGGAAGTAGTGCATCTGCCATTAGTCTTGAATAGGTTAGAGGGTGTGTTTCACATATAGGTTGGATACAGTCCTTTGCCAGATATGTGTTTTGTAAATGTGTTTTTCCAGCCTGTGGCTAGCTGTTTCATCTTGACAGTGTGTTTTACAGAGCAACTTTTAAATTTTTAAAATTTAAAATTTTAACTAAGTTAGCTCATTGATGATTTCTTTGTATCTAAGAAATCATTACTGCACCCAAATTTGTCTAAGGTTTTGTCTATGTCATCTTCTAGGAGTTTTGTGTTTTGTACCTAGGTCTATATGATCCATTTTGAGTTACTGTTTTGTAAAGAGCCTGTCCTTTTCAATTTTTATTTTGGCTTATGCTTTATTTCTCTTCTCTTTTATGCTGCTGTAAATAACTATGAGATCTATTTTTTGACATAAATCTATACATATTTGCAAGTAGCCTTTGCCTGCCAGTTTTAATCAACCAGGTAATTAGAGGAGCCCCTAAGTTGCTTAAAGATACCACTTAGAGTGAAAGTTTGCTTACTGAACAATTGACAATTAAACCACAGATGGTTAATGGAGTTTCCAATGTGCCAAACATTTATTAACGATAATGATGGATTTATATTTTTTATATTTTTAAAGCTTTTCTGTTAAATTTATAATACACTCTACACATCTCTGTCTTAGTTTTTTTTTTTTTTTTTTTTTTGTTTTTTTTTTTTTTTTGCTCCTAGTAGACTAAGCCCGAGAATAAAAATTTGTGTGCATTTGGTGGAAGGAATAATTTGATGATGCTTGTTTTCACTTGTGTGATGTCTTATGCTCATTTATTCTCTGACTTCCTGAAATGTTCTGGGGGGATTTTTTCCCCCTGCGGTGTGGATGAAATAAGTCACGTCTACAATGCTTTGTGTAGTTCATGGTTGATGCTTGATGACTCTTGGTCTGTGTCCTATACGTGTAGATGTTCAAAAAAAAAAAAAAGAAAGAAAGAAAGAAAAAAGGCAGTAAAATAAAAAAATCACAATAATAAAATACAGAAACAAGAAAAAATTGACAACACAGTTTTAATGAAAGAAATAATTTGATACTAAGCTAAAGAATGAAACAATGCTATGCACAGAGAGATGGTTAATTCTTTTTTTTTTTTTTCTTTTTAAATTTTTTATTGTGGGTTGTTCAAAACATTACAACTTTCTTGACATACCATATTCCACACTTTGATTCAAGTGGGTTATGAACTCCCACCTTCACCCCATACACAGATTGCAGAATCACATCAGTTACACATCCATTGATTTACATATTGCCATACTAGTGTCTGTTGTGCTCCGCTGCCTTTCACATCCTCCAACATCCCCCCTCCCCACCTCTCCCCTCCCCTCCCCTCCTCTCTCTCTACCTCCTCCACTGTATAACCCTGAGGGTCTCCTTCCATTACCATGCAATTTCCCTTCTCTCTCCCTTTCCCTCCCACCTCTCATCCCTGTTAAATGTTAATCTACTTCTCATGCTCTTCGTCCCTACTCTGTTCTTAGTTACTCTCTTTATATCAAAGAAGACATTTGGCATTTGTTTTTTAGGGATTGGCTAGCTTCACTTAGCATAATCTGCTCTAATGCCATCCATTTCCCTGTAAATTCTATGATTTTGTCATTTTTTAATGCAGAGTAATACTCCATTGTGTATAAATGCCACATTTTTTTTATCCATTCGTCTATTGAAGGGCATCTAGGTTGGTTCCACAGTCTTGCTATTGTGAACTGTGCTGCTATGAACATCGATGTAGCAGTGTCCCTGTAGCATGCTCTTTTTAGGTCTTTAGGGAATAGACCAAGAAGGGGAATAGCTGGGTCAAATGGTGGCTCCATTCCCAGCTTTCCAAGAAATCTCCATACTGCTTTCCAAATTGGCTGCACCAATCTGCAGTCCCACCAGCAATGTACAAGTGTACCCTTTTCCCCACATCCTCGCCAGCACTTGTTGTTGTTTGACTTCCTAATGGCTGCCAATCTTACTGGAGTGAGATGGTATCTTAGGGTGGTTTTGATTTGCATTTCTCTGACAGCTAGAGATGTTGAGCATTTTTTCATGTACTTGTTGATTGACTGTATGTCCTCCTCTGTGAAGTGTCTGTTCAGGTCCTTGGCCCATTTGTTGATTGGGTTGTTTGTTCTCTTATTGTCTAATTTTTTGAGTTCTTTGTATACTCTGGATATTAGGGCTCTATCTGAAGTGTGAGGAGTAAAGATTTGTTCCCAGGGTGTAGGCTCCCTATTTACCTCTCTTATTGTTTCTTTTGCTGAGAAAAAACTTCTTAGTTTGAGTAAGTCCCATTTGTTGATTCTAGTTATTAACTTTTGTGCTATGGGTGTCCTATTGAGGAATTTGGAGCCCGACCCCACCGACTGTAGATCGTAGCCAACTTTTTCTTCTATCAGACGGCGCATCTCTGATTTGATATCGAGCTCCTTGATCCATTTTGAATTCACTTTTGTGCATGGCGAGAGAAAGGGATTCAGTTTCATTTTGTTGCATATGGATTTCCAGTTTTCCCAGCACCATTTGTTGAAGATGCTGTCCTTCCTCCATTGCATGCTTTTAGCCCCTTTATCAAATATAAGATAGTTGTAGTTTTGTGGATTGGTTTCTGTGTCCTCTATTCTGTACCATTGGTCCACCCGCCTGTTTTGGTACCAGTACCATGCTGTTTTTGTTACTATTGCTCTGTAGTATAGTTTGAAGTCTGGTATCGCTATACCGCCTGATTCACACTTCCTGCTTAGCATTGTTTTCGCTATTCTGGGTCTTTTATTTTTCCATATGAATTTCATGATTGCTTTCTCTATTTCTACAAGAAATGCCGTTGGGATTTTGATTGGCATTGCATTAAACCTATAGAGAACTTTTGGTAATATCGCCATTTTGATGATGTTAGTTCTGCCTATCCATGAACAGGGTATATTTTTCCATCTTCTAAGATCTTCTTCTATTTCTCTCTTTAGGGTTCTGTAGTTTTCATTGTATAAGTCTTTCACCTCTTTTGTTAGGTTGATTCCCAAGTATTTTATTTTTTTTGAAGATATTTTGAATGGAGTGGTTGTCCTCATTTCCATTTCAGAGGATTTGTCGCTGATATACAGGAATGCCTTTGATTTATGCGTGTTGATTTTAAATCCTGCCACTTTGCTGAATTCATTTATTAGCTCTAATAGTTTCTTTGTAGAGCCTTTTGGGTCTGCTAGGTATAGAATCATATCATCTGCAAATAGTGATAATTTAAGTTCTTCTTTTCCTATTTTTATGCCTTTAATTTCTTTCGTCTGTCTAATTGCTCTGGCCAGTGTTTCGAGAACTATGTTGAACAGAAGTGGAGAGAGAGGGCATCCCTGTCTTGTTCCAGATTTTAGAGGGAATGCCTTCAGTTTTTCTCCATTCAGAATGATGCTAGCCTGAGGCTTAGCATAGATTGCTTTTACAATATTGAGGTATGTTCCTGTTATCCCTAGTTTTTCTAGAGTTTTGAACATAAAGGGATGCTGTACTTTGTCGAATGCTTTTTCCGCATCTATCGAGATGATCATATGGTTCTTATTTTTAAGTCTATTGATGTGGTGAATAACATTTATTGATTTCCGTATATTGAACCAGCCTTGCATCCCAGGGATGAATCCTACTTGATCATGGTGTACAATTTTTTTGATATGTTTTTGTATCCGATTCGCCAGAATTTTATTGAGGATTTTTGCATCTAGGTTCATTAGAGATATTGGTCTGTAGTTTTCTTTCTTTGAAGTGTCTTTGTCTGGTTTAGGTATCAGGGTGATGTTGGCCTCATAGAATGAATTTGGAAGTTCTCCCTCCTTTTCTATTTCCTGAAGTAGCTTGAAAAGTATTGGTATTAGTTCTTCTTTAAAGGTTTTGTAAAATTCTGCTGTATACCCATCCGGACCTGGGCTTTTCTTAGTTGGTAGTCTTTTGATGGTTTCTTCTATTTCCTCAATTGATATTGGTCTGTTTAGGTTTTCTATATCCTCCTGACTCAATCTGGGCAGATCATATGACTTAAGAAATTTATCTATGCCTTCACTATCTTCTAATTTATTGGAGTATAAGGATTCAAAATAGTTTTTGATTATCTTCTGTATTTCTGAAGTGTCTGTTGTGATATTGCCTTTTCATCCCGTATGCTAGTAATTTGAGTTCTCTCTCTTCTTCTCTTCGCTAGCATGGCTAAGGGTCTGTCGATTTTGTTTATTTTTTCAAAGAACCAGCTTTTAGTTTTGTCAATTTTTTCAATTGTTTCTTTTGTTTCGATTTCATTAATTTCAGCTCTGATTTTAATTATTTCTTGCCTTCTACTTCTTTTGCTGTTGTTTTGCTCTTCTTTTTCAAGGATTTTGAGATGGAGTATGAGATCATTTATTTGTTGGTTTTTTCTTTTTTTAAGGAATGAACTCCAAGCAATGAATTTTCCTCTTAGAACTGCTTTCAATGTGTCCCATAGATTCCGATATGTTGTGTCTGTGTTTTCATTTATCTCTAAGAATTTTTTAATTTCCTTCTTGATGTCTTCTATAACCCATTGATCATTCAGTAACCTATTGTTCATTCTCCAAGTGATGTATGCTTTTTCCTTCCTTCTTTTATCATTGATTTTCAGTTTCATTCCATTATGATCAGATAAGATGCATGGTATTATCTCTACTCCTTTATATTGTCTAAGAGTTGCCCTGTGACATAATATATGATCTATTTTTGAGAAGGATCCATGTGCTGCTGAGAAAAAAGTGTAACTGCTTGATGTTGGGTGGTATACTCTATATATGTCAATTAGGTCTAGGTTATTAATAGTGTTATTGAGTTCTATAGTTTCCTTATTCAACTTTTGTTTGGAAGATCTGTCCAGTGGCGAGAGAGGTGTGTTGAAGTCTCCCATGATTATGGTGTGGTGGTCTATTAGAGTCTTGAACTTGAGAAGAGTTTGTTTGACGAACATAGCTGCACCATTGTTTGGGGTATAAATATTTATGATTGTTATGTCTTGTTGGTGTATGGTTCCCTTAAGCAGTATGTAGTGTCCCTCTTTATCTCTTTTGATTAACTTTGGCTTGAAATCTATTTTATTTGATATGAGTATGGACACGCCTGCTTGTTTCCGAAGTCCATATGAGTGATATGATTTTTCCCAACCTTTCACCTTCAGCCTATGTATGTCTTTTCCTATCAAATGCGTCTCCTGTAGGCAGCATATTGTTGGGTCTTGTTTTGTGATCCATTCTACTAGCCTGTGTCTCTTAATTGGTGAGTTTAAGCCATTAACATTTAGGGTTATTATTGAGATATGGGTTGTTCTTCCAGCCATATTTGTTTATTTCTGTTACTAAACATGGTTTGTTTTCCTCTTTGATTATTTCCCCCCCGCTCTTTACTGTCCTACCTCCCACTGTTGGTTTTCATTGTTATTTTCCATTTCCTCTTCCTGTAATGCTTTGGCGAGGATATTTTGAAGAGATGGTTTTCTAGCTGCGAATTCTTTAAACTTTTGTTTATCGTGGAAGGTTTTAATTTCATCCTCCATCCTGAAGCTTAATTTTGCTGGATACACAATTCTTGGTTGGAACCCATTTTCTTTCAGTGTTTGAAATATGTTATTCCAGGATGTTCTAGCTTTCAGAGTCTGTGTTGAAAGATCAGCTGTTATCCTGATTGGCTTTCCCCTAAATGTAATCTGCTTCCTTTCTCTTGTAGCTTTTAAAATTCTCTCCTTATTCTGTATGTTGGGCATCTTCATTATAATGTGTCTAGGTGTGGATCTCTTATGATTTTGCACATTCGGCGTCCTGTAGGCTTCTAGGATTTGGGATTCTGTCTCATTCTTCAAGTCTGGGAAGTTTTCTTGTATTATTTCATTGAATAGACTGCTCATTCCTTTGGTTTGGAGCTCTGTACCTTCCTGTATCCCAATGACTCTTAAGTTTGGTCTCTTAATGTTATCCCATATTTCTTGGATGTTCTGCTCATGGTTTCTTAACAGTCTTGCTGAGCTGTCTATGTTCTTTTCCAGTTGAAATACTTTGTCTTCATTGTCTGATGTTCTATCTTCTAAGTGTTCTACTCTGCTGGTAGTATTCTCCATTGAGTTTTTAAGTTGGTTTATTGCTTCCTGCATTTCTAGGATTTCTGATTGCTTGTTTTTTATAACCTCTATCTCCCTGTATAGTTGATCCTTTGCTTCCTGGATTTGTTTGTGTAATTCGTTGTTGAAGTGATCTTTCATTGTCTGATTTTGCTGTTTAATGTCTTCCTTGATACTCCAGATCATCTGAAGCATGTATATCCTGAATTCTTTATCTGACATTCCATCTGCTGCAGCTGTTATCTCTTCTAAAGTTGCGTTGACCTGCATTGCTTGTGGTCCTTTCTTTCCTTGTCTTTTCATACTGCTTGCGTATCTTTCCTGCAGGTGCGGGCGGCGGCTCTGCTCTCTCCTTATTCCAATTGGGGTGTCGTGGCTACCACGCCGGCAGGTCACTGGGCCTGTTCTGGGAGCTGGCAGTGGCTCTGTTCTGCCCCTACTCCAATTGGGGTGACGAGTGTACCACGCCGGCAGGCCACCGGGCCTGATCCGCCGGTCGATTGCAGGTTTGCCTACCCTGCAGGTGCAGGCGGCGGCTCTACTCTGCCCCTACTCCAAATGGGGTGACGTGTCTGTCGTACCGGCAGGCCACTGGGCCTGTCCCGCTGGTCGGTCGCAGATCTGCCCACCTTTCGGGCACGGGTGGAGGCTCTGCTCTGCCCCTACTCCAATTGGGGTGTCGTGACTACCCCGCCTGCAGGACGCTGGGCCTCTTCCTGGCACGGGAGGCGACTCTGCTCTGTCACTACTCCAATTAGGGAGGTGTTTGTACCACGCCGGCAGGCTCCTGGGCCTGATCCACCGGTCTGTTGTAGGACTGCCTACCTTGGAGGCGCGGGCGGCGGATCTGCCCTGCCCCTCCTACCACGCCTGCGGACCCCTGGGCCTGATCTGCAGGTTGGTCACAGGTCTGCTCACCCTGCGGGCACGGGTGGCGGTTCCGCTCCGCCCCCACTCCAATTGGGGTCACGTGACCACCACACCGGCAGGGCCTGATCCGGGCGTGGGAGAAGGATCTGCTCTGCCCCTACTCCAGTTGGGGTGACGTGTGTACCACACTGGCAGGCCACTGGGCCTGACCAGCCAGGCTGTCACAGGTCTGTTTACCTTGTAAGCGCGAACAGCGGCTCTGCCCTGTCCCTCCTACCATGCCCATGTACCACTGGGTCGCGGGTCTGCCCACCTTGTGGGTGTGGGTGGTGGCTCCGCTCCGCCCCCTCTCCAATTGGGGTCACGTGGTCACCACGCTGGCGAGCCGCTGGGCCTGCTCCGGGCGCTGGCGGCGGCCCGGCTCCTCCCCTCTGGCTCGAGGACAAATTGAGGAGACTCGGGTGACTGTGCCTCACCCCCCCACCAGGAGACCAACTGCTTATGTCACCGCTGGTATTGATGAAGATCTCTCCTCCGCCGCTTTCTGATGACATCAGATCTCTGCCATGTTGGTATCCTATGCGAATGGCAGCATTTCGTTCCCCTTGCCAGGCAACCAGAGCAACGGGTGAGTCCTGACCGGCCCTCAGCAGGACCCGGACCGAGACGCAGTTTCCGCGGGCTCCTAGCCCCGGTCCAGGGAAGTTCCGGGAACCGGAACTCGGCCGCTCCGTGCTCGGTGTAAGCTCCTATAAGTGTAAGCTCCAAGAAGCAGTCCCCGTGGGCTCAGTTCCGGGAGCCGGAATTCGGCGGCTTAGTGCTTGGTGTATGCTCTGATAGTAGCAGGGTCCAAGAAGCAGCCTCCGCAGGCTCCGCAGCCCTGAGCCAGGGCGGTTCCGGGTTCCGGGAGCCGGAACTCGGCCGCCCCGCGCTCGGTGTTTGCTTCGATAAGATCAGATTCTAAGCAGCACCCAGGCGCTGAACCCTAGCAATCTGTCTGCAAGCCGCAGGCGAATTGCAGCCTGAAATTACCTGTTCTGTGGCTGAATGAGCTGCGGTCAGTCGAAAACAGGGAAGGTGACGTCAGTTTACCAACATGGTGGCTGCTGGCCTCCTCTGTGGTCTGACCGGTGTGGAGAACCGAGATGGACCGCTTCCTTCCCCCGTCTCGAACCCAGAATTCAGCCCTGAGTACGGTGCTTGCGCGGCTGGCAGAAACTGCAGCGCTGTAACCCTGCGTCTCTATCCCAGCGCGTGCTGCAGACTCTAGCCGCGGGGCGATTTGCTGAATAAGCAGTTACCCTCCGTGCGACAAACCTCTCGCGTTTGAGTCCCCGTAGCCGATCCTCGTGCGATGGAAATCCTTCCTCCAGGTTCCGGAGCACCCCACTATTGCTGGAAATTCCTAACAAGATATCCTTTAGCCGTCCTGACTTGTCATACTCCCACACAGTGAAGCAGCACACGGGGGTAATGCACTCCCCTCGCCGCCATCTTCCTTCCTCCCCGAGATGGTTAATTCAATGCATTAATTTGTTGGGTTATAAGATTGCCAGATTTGTTCAAACATTATTTTGGGGGTTTCTGTGAAAGTATTTTTGGTTAAGACTAGCATTTCAATTTATAGACTGTGTAAAGATTATTGCCTTCCCTAATGTGGGTGGGCTTCATCTAATCAATTCAAGGTCTGATTAGAACAAAAAGGCTCAGCCTTCAACTAGTGGAAAACACTTTTTTCTGTCTGACTACTTCAAACTAGGATGTTAATTTTTTTCCTCTTTCAGACTCAAACTGAAATATGGATTCTTCTTGGATCCTGAGCCTGCTGTTTTGGGGAACTGTACTATCGTTGGCTTTCCTGGTCCTAGGGTTTCAGGTTCATGCTATAACCCCACTATCAGCTCTCCTGGGTCTCCAGCTTGCTGACTCACCCTGCAGCTCTTGAACTTTCCAGTCTGCATAATCTCATGGACATTTCCTTATAATAAATTCCTCTGTATATATCCTGTTGGTTCTGTTTCTCTAGAGAACCCTGGTGAATACACATGGGTTTGTTTGCTAGTCTTTCAACACTAATGGCTACATTTTCTTTGAAATTTATGAAATTTGTCAATTGATAATTAAAGAAAGCTCATTTACAAGGCAAATACCAAGAAAGCCATTTTCCTTTGAAAGATAATATTTACATTATAGAAACACTGAAAAAGAATCTAGAAAACTAATAAAAAACATAAAAATGCAAATTACTTAGAGCTAATTGTCTTCAAATACATTCTAAATTATTAATTTACTAAAGAGTAAATATCTCTCTTTAAATATGTTACTATGGTTAACATAAAAAGTATAATGTTTTATTTTTCTTTAGTGTAGTTGTATTAAAAGTTTGTTGAGGGGGGAAATAGAAGAAAAGCCAAAGAATTCAAATTTTCTCTGAACTTCTAAACTTTTTTTTGAACCATTAACTACATGTTCAATTCCCAATCTCTGTGTGCAGTTAAAGAACCAAGGTGTTCATATTAGACTGTAAATTCCAACATATTATCACTTCTGCTTTATTCAATGTGGCATTTCAAGTACTTTATTTTTTAAAAAACAAATAAAGGCATGATATTTTTTAGAGAAGATTTAGATTCACAACAAACCTAAGAGGAAGATATGGAGATTTCTCATAACATCCTTTGCCATTCTCTGTCTTCCCTTTTAAACAATATCCTCCACCAAAATATTTCACTTATTAAAACTGATGAAGCCACATTGCTACATCCTTATCACCTGAAGTCCACCATTTATATGAGGGAAAACTCTTGGTGCTATATATTTTACGGGTTTGGACAAATTTAAAATAACATTGTATTATCATAGAGTGGTGATGGGCCCTAAATCCTGGGCTTCACCTGTTGATCTTCCCTCTCTCTAATCCCCAACAACCAGTGACTATTTTTTTTTTTACTGTCTCCATAGTTTTCCCAAATGTTTTTTTTTTTTTTTTTTTTTTTTTTTTTTTTTAATTTCTGGCACAGGGATATTAAAAAAGTACTTCTCAAGGTAACTGACAGTTTCCAGTTTTATAATAAATGATAAGAACTCATTTTACACCATAACTGGCACAGTTGACCAATCTTTTCCTTTCTGAAATGATTCCTTTTTTTGTTTAACATTATTTTCTTTCTTGTTTACTGGGTATTTCTTCCCAATGTTCTGGCTTCTTGACCTCATTGTAATACTCTGAAGGCCTCCAACCTTGGTCCTCCAATTTCCCCTTGGATAATGACTAATCCCATTGTTTTAAATACTCTCCAGATGTTAAGACTCCGGGGTTTTTTCTCTAGATCTTAACTTTATCCTGAGGCCCAGACTTGTATATATTCTTTTCCAGCTTTACTCAAGTATGATTGACAAATGAAAATTGTATGTATTTGAACATTTCCCATTTCCCCCAGCACAAGCCCCTGTTACCATCATTCACAGCATTTGTGTTTCTGCACATAGCTTATTTCACTTAGGATAAACTTCTCCAGGTTCATCTATATTGTCACCAATGACAGGATATCCTTCTCTGTGAAGGCTGAATAATATTTAATTTTATATCTACATCATGGTATGGTTTAGATAGTAGGTGTCCCCAAAAGCACAGGTGTGAGACAATGCAAGAACATTCACAGGTGAAATGATTGGGTTATGAGAGCCTTAACCCAATCAGTGAATTAACTCCTTAACAGGGATTAACGGAGTGTTAACTAGTCTGGTAAGGTGTAGCTGGAAGACATGGGTTCCTGGGTTTCATGTCTTTGGGGTATATATTTGGTGAGCTGAACTTAGTCTATCAGTGCTTCCTGATCATCATGTGAGATGATTGCCTTCACCACACTCTTCTGCTATGATGTTCTGCCTCACCTCAAGCCTGGAGGAATGGAGCTGACTGTCTGTGGACTGAGACCTCTGAATGAGCCCCCAAATAAATTTTTTTCTTCTCTAAAATTGCTCTTATCAGGTCTTTTAGTCACAGCAGTTAAAAAGCTGATTAAAACACCTCACCATTTCTTTATTTATTGATCCACTAATGTTTTCTTAGTTTGATTCATTTCTTGGCTATTCTGAATGATACTGCAGTGAGCAGGAAAGCACAGCTGTCTCCTCAACACACTGACTTCATTTCCTTTGGATATACCCAGAAACAGGATTTCTGGATCATGTCATGGTTCAATTTTTAATTTTTTGAGGAGCTTCCATATAATTTCCCAATAGCCACACCAATTTACATTCCCACCAAAAAGGCTTTCTCCCTTCCATATCATTCCAATACTTGTTATCTTATGCAATAAGATGAATGAAAGTATTATGTTGAAGAGGCCAGAAGATGACACATCATATATTTACACGAGGCAATTTATTTGGTAGCCTTTTTTATTCCATTTATATGGCAAATTGTAGTGATTTCTAGTGGCTTTTGCTGGGGAAGACACTGACTGCAAAATTGGCATGAGGCAAATTTTTGGAGTGATGGAAATATTTTATATCTTAATTGTGGCAGTTGGGTGGTGTTTACAAGATTATATACATTTGACAAAATTCATCACATCACATCCATGCAATGTGTGATATTTTTTGCATGTGTGCAAATTATTCTATAATAAACCTGACTTAAAATCCTCCTCAGGGGCTGGGATTTTGGCTCAGTGGTAGAATGCTTGTCTAGCACATGTGAAGCACTGGGTTCAATCCACTGTGCATGTGTGTGTGTGTGTATATATATATATATATATATATATATATATATATATATATATATATCACATATAATTTTTTAAAAATTATATATTTTCCATATTTTTTAAAAATATATATAATTTAAAAAATCCTTCCTCAGATGTCTTCTCACTGCAATTAGATAGATTCAAAATAATTTTTCTTCTCTTTGCCATAACTCTTTGGTGTGCCTGAAAACTTCTTTCTCTAGGTATTTAAATGCCTGACTACATTTAGTTCAGAAGTCAATCTTTCAGAATCTTTTTCTCTGAGGAAAGTTTAAAATAGGTTCTTTCCTCTCCTTCAAGTCAAACTCTATCTCATTTCCTGTCTTATACACTTAGTATTTTTGTCTCTAAAATTGTTCTTACCTCTCCTTCAAGTCCAACTCTATCCTATTTTCCTGTTTTATGCACTTAACACTACTCAAATGGTCTTACGGATGCATTTATTTTCTTCTTCCCGAACCCTGTCCTCATTGGACTGCAAAGGACAGTAGGGGAATGGAAACTGTCAACTGGATTCACTGCTGATTCTCCCAAAGTCATATTGCAGGCCCTGAATGAATAAATGAATGAATAGCAGGTGACTGGATGACTGACTAACTGAACCTTAAACCAGAATTGTGAAACACTGGCACTTCTGTTTAATTGAAGCATTATGGTGCTAAGAATGTGGATTGATGATCATAATGGAGTATGTACTTAAAACATACACATCCATCATAGGCATTTATTAAGGTCTTTCCATGTGAAATGCACTGAGTTATATGTGGAGGTCACTTATTTTGAAGGAAACAGTCTGTCAATCATTTTCACCCAATTTTTCAAACTTTCTGGAAAGAATTTCAGGGAAAAAGTCTCTTACTTCTAACTAAAGTAAAGTTCTACCTTCTGTGAGAAGCTTGTGGAGAGTGTGAGAGTAAGTCATATTTTTACATTTGTTATGAGTGTTTATAGATTCTTTGATAGATTTAAGAAATTTTGAAACCACATATTATTTTCTGTAACAAATCACAGTCAACATAGTAAAAACATATGTTGCGTTTGTAGGTGTATTTAAAAAAAAAATAATATCCCCTGCTGCAGTCTGGCTGGGCACAATTCAGGAGCCACTTGTCAAAAGAAACGAACTTTATTTTTAGAACCACACATGCCAAACAAAACTGCTCCTCAGGAAAAACCCTCAGAGCCCAACTGCCACCACCGGCTTCTCACAAGCCTCTCTCTCAACCACAAGCCTCTCCACCTCCCACAATCCTCCTGCTCTTGAGGCCGATTGGCTGGGTAGCGTGGGCGGAGCCAAAAAGTCCCACAGTGAGCAGCTCCGTGGTCTGAAAGGGCAGGGAAACAGCCCAATGAGCATCACCGCAGAGAAGCCAATCAGCTAGATGTTGCTGGGGCTCTGTGAGCCAATCATCAGCTGGCAGTCTGAAAGTTTGCTGGGGTCCCTTCGGCTGTGGCTCTCAACATCTCCCCCTCTCTGTTTAAACAACAAGCATGTGGCTTAGGGACTGTGCCTGCCTTAGGTTGTCCAATAGTACATATGGTCCTTACCCATTATCAGATGAGCTGACCTCAAGGCATCAGCCTCCTGTCTTAGGTTGGTACCATTGTAATTGGATCTTACCCATCACTGACTACTGGTCCAGTATACAGCCACACCTGTGGAGAGGTCTTTGTACCAGCGGGGGGGGGGGGAGGTTCTTTGCATCACCTCTGTTGGCCCCCAAATTTTAGCTAAAAGATCATGACAAGCAGAAAGGAGGAAGATACACCAAGTCAATTGACGGCTCCTTTTGGAATAATTGTACCACCGATGACATCATCAGCAAAAATACCCCAACATTACCACAAGTCGCTGCACCAACAGATAGTTCACAATGCATACAGGTGAGTTCGCAATGCATACAAGTGATACATAGTCCAGGCAAGTTCTGCAAGCAGTTCAGTGATGGCTATTGCAGAAGCTGTAGATTGGTTTTATCATTGTCTTCACCGGCACTGTGATGAAGATAGGAATTGTGGCAATAATGGCTAAAGAAAAAATTATGTAACATTCCAGAAGGCACTAAAAAAACCAATTTTCTTAACAATTTACATTATCTTGAAGAGAATTATTAAATATAATGAAAAGGAAAGGTGAAAGTAAACAAACAGATCTGTTAACCTCCTTTTTTGTTCACATATTAAAACAATCCTCAACAGTTGTTTACCCAATTTAAATTAAACCATTTAAATCACATGAATAAAACAAAAATTTGGATCCATTTTTTCATGAGCGCTCATCATATATGATATATGGACATATGTACATTCAAACATATAACACAAAACACAAGTGTGCACACATAATACATACAACACATAACATAATAGTAAAGACCTTATAACTTTTTACAGGTGAAATCTCCATTGCAATGTTTAAAAACTCTATAGTCAAAAAATAGACCTGATCAGCAAAACATTAACCTAGGTCTGTATGAGCTCAAAAAACAAAATAGAACTTCATGATGTGGGAAAGGGCAATAATAAAATAGATATTGAAAAAAGCATCCTGGTTCTGTCGCAGATGTAAGGATAGCCAAACTGGAGTTTTGGATATCAGCTGTTATGGATTTGAGCCAAATCATCTTCTTTTTGGTCTGTAGAAATCGCTTTAGTTAATCTCTCTGGAATCCAAATCGGCTGCTGTTCTCCATGTGGAAACACACAAACAGACCCCCGACTCCAGACAATTACTGGGTCAGGACCTTTCCATTGTCCTGTTAGAATATCCTTCCAAAGTACCTTGGGCTTATGCACATTTTTTGGACACATATGCCTTTCCGCAGCACTAAGTCCTGATGAATCCAAATTTAAAAAGTTTAGAGTAAAAAGGGTAATTTTAAGTTTATCTTTCGGGAATATATACCCCTTCCCAATTCCTTCTTTTTGCTTTAATAAGTACATTTTAATAGTTTGATGAGCTCTTTCAACTATGTCTTGTCCCTGTGAATTGTATGGGATTCCTGTTATATGAGTAATGCCAAATGATGAGCAAAATTGTTTAAAAGAGGTAGAAGTATAACCAGGGGCATTGTCTGTTTTTAACTGTTTTGGAACGCCCACAGTGGCAAAATTTTGTAAGCAATGAGCTATAACATCTTTAGTTTTTTTTCTCCGGCATGAAGGGAGCCCATCAAAAATCCAGAAGAAGTATCAACTGTAACATGCAAATATTTTAATTTTCCAAATTCTGGCAAGTGTGTGACGTCCATCTGCCAAATATGGTTAGGTATCAATCCTCTAGGATTGACTCCAAGATTAACTTGTGGTAAAAATGTCACAAATTTAGACATTGTTTTATTATTTGTCTAGCTTGTTCCTTAGTTATTTTAAAATGCTTTTGTAAAGTATTAGCATTGACATGGAACCTTTTATGAAAATTTATAGCTTCTTCTAGTGTAGAGAAAATATGTATGTCATGTGTAGTTTTATCTGCTAAATCATTGCCCAAACTAAGGGCTCCAGGCAATCTTGTATGTGCCCTGATATGTCCTATAAAGAATGGATCTTTTCTGTCCCAGATTAGACTTTGTATAGTGGAAAGCAAATAGAAAACAGTAGAGGAAGGGGAAATCCTACCAGCATCTTCAAGAGATACTATAGCATTAACTATATACTGACTATTGGAAAATAAATTAAATACAGAATCTTTAAACATCACAAAAGCTTGTAATACTGCATTAAGCTCTACCTTTTGAGCTGATTGTTTGGGTACTAAAAATGTAAAAGTTTTATCAGGTGTAACTATTGCTGCTGTACCATGATTTGATCCATCAGTGAATATATTTGGAGCATTCATGATAGGTGTTTTTCTTGTCATTTTGGGAAAAATTACAGGATGCAATGACCAAAAAGACAATAAAGGATTAGATTGTAAGTGGTTATCAAATGAAACATTAGATTTGCACATGATTTTTGCCCAAGTATTTAACTCATTAGCTAACTCATCAATTTGATTCATAGTATATGGAGTAATAATTTTATTGGGAGAAATTCCAAACACTCCCTTTGCTGCTTTTATTCCTCTGAGTATTAATTGTCCTACAGCCTCAGGATACCTAGTAAGAATAGTGTTAGGAGAATAAGATAAATGTATCCATAATAATGGACCTTCTTTCCAAAATACTCCTGTAGGAATATTTTTTGCTGGTAGTACAATAAATAATAAAGGCAAACTTATATCAATTCTATCCAAATGCATATTTTCCATATATGTTTCAATGATTTTTAATGCCTTTTGGCTTCAGGCATTAACATTTGGGGTGAATTTGGATCTGATGGACCTTTTAGGATATCAAATAAAGGTACCAACTCTCCTGTTGGTATACCTAGATAAGTCCTTATCAAATTTATGTCTCCTAATAACTTTTGAAAGTCGTTAAGTGATTTGAGTTGATCTACTCGTATTTGAATTTTTGGTGGACTGACCATGGTTGAGGATAATAGAACTCCTAAATAACTAATTGGAAAATTTAATTGTACTTTATCTATTGCTGTCTCTAGATTATAATTTTTTAATAAATTTGTCAGGGATAAGGAAGATGGCAGCGAGGGGAGTGCATTGCCCCCGTGTGCTGCTTCACTGTGTGGGAGTATGACAAGTCAGGACAGCTAAAGGATATATTGTTAGGAATTTCCAGCAATAGTGGGGTGCTCCGGAACCTGGAGGAAGGATTTCCATTGCACGAGGATCGGCTACGGGGACTCAAACATGAGAGCTTTGTCGCATGGAGGGTAACACTGCTTATTCAGCAAATCGCCCCACGGCTAGAGTCTGCAGCGAGCTCTGGGAAACGAGGAGATAGCGACGCAGGGATACAGCACTGCAGTTTCTCCCAGCCGTGCAAGCACCATACTCAGGGCTGAATTCTGGGTTCGAGACGGGGGAAGGAAGCGGTCCATCTCGGTTCTCCACACCGGTCAGACCACAGAGGAGGCCAGCAGCCACCATGTTGGAAAGCTGACGTCACCATCCCTGTTTTTGACTGACCGCAGCTCATTCAGCCACAGAACAGGTAATTTCAGGCTGCAATTCGCCTGCGGCTTGCAGACAGATTGCTAGGGTTCAGTGCCTGGGTGCTTCTTAGAACCTGATCTTATCGGAGCGAACACCGAGCCCGGGGTGGCCGAGTACCGGCTCCCAGAACCGTCCCGGAACCACGCTGGCCCAGGGCTGCGGAGCCTGCGGAGGCTGCTTCTTGGACCCTGCTCCTATCAGAGCATACACCAAGCACTAAGCAGACGAATTCCGGCTCCCAGAACTGAGCCCGCGGGGACTGCTTCTTGGAGCCTACTCTTATAGGAGCTTACACTGAGCACGGAGCGGCCGAGTTCCAGCTCCCGGAACTTCCCTGGCCCGGGGCTAGGAGCCCGCGGAAACTGCTTCTCCATCTGGGTCCTGCTGAGGGCCGGTCAGGACTCACCCGTTACTTTGGTTGCCCGGCAAGGGGAACGAAATGCTGCCATTCGCATAGGATACCAACATGGCAGAGATCTGATGTCATCAGAAAGCGGCGGAGGAGAGAACTTCATCAATACCAGTGGCGACATAAACAGTTGGTCTCCTGGTAGGGTGGGTGAGGCACAGACACCCGAGTCTCCTCAATTTGTCCTCAAGCCAGAGGGGAGGAGCCGGGCTGCCGCCATCGCCCGGAACAGGCCCAGCAGCTCACCAGCGTGGTGACCGCGTGACCCCAATTGGAGAGGGGGCGGAGCGGAGCCGCCACCCGCACCTGCAAGGTGGGCAGACCCGCGACCCAGTGGTACATGAGCATGGTAGGAGGGGCAGGGCAGAGCCGCCGTTCGCGCTTGCAAGGTAAACAGACCTGTGACAGCCTGGCGGGTCAGGCCCAGTGGCCTACCAGTGTGGTACACACGTCACCCCAACTGGAGTAGGGGCAGAGCAGATCCTTCTCCCACGTCCGGATCAGGCCCTGCTCGTGTGGTGGTCACGTAACCCCAATTGGAGTGGGGGCGGAGCGGAACCGCCACCCGTGCCTGCAGGGTGAGCAGACCTGTGACCAACCTGCAGATCAGGCCCAGCGGTCCGCAGGCGTGGTAGGAGGGGCAGGGCAGATCCGCCGCCCGCGCCTCCAAGGTAGGCAGACCTGCAACAGACCGGTGGATCAGGCCCAGGAGCCTGCCAGCGTGGTACACACACCACCCTAATTGGAGTAGGGGCAGAGCAGAGTCGCTGCCCGTGCCAGGAACAGGTCCAGCGTCCTGCAGGCAGGGTAGTCACAACACCCCAATTGGAGTAGGGGCAGAGCAGAGCCTCCACCCATGCCCGAAAGGTGGGCAGATCTGCGACCGACCAGCGGGACAGGCCCAGTGGCCTGCCGGTACGACAGACACGTCACCCTATTTGGAGTAGGGGCAGAGTAGAGCCGCCGCCCGCGCCTGCAGGGTAGGCAAACCTGCAACCGACTGGCGGATCAGGCCCTGGTGGCCTGCCGGCTTGGTAGCCACAACACCCTAATTGGAATAAGGAGAGAGCAGAACCGCCGCCCACGCCTGCAGGAAAGATAAGCAAGCAGTATGAAAAGACAAGGAAAGAAAGGACCATAAGCAATGCAGGTCAACGCAACTTTAGAAGAGGTAACAGCTGCAGCAGATGGAATGTCAGATAAAGAATTCAGGATATACATGCTTCAGATGATCTGGAGTATCAAGGAAGACATGAAACAGCAAAATCAGACAATGAAAGATCACTTCAACAATGAATTACGCAAACAAATCCAGGAAGCAAAGGATCAACTATACAGGGAGATAGAGGTTATAAAAAACAAACAAACAGAAATCCTAGAAATGCAGGAAGCAATAAACCAACTTAAAAACTCAATGGAGAATACTACCAGCAGAGTAGAACACTTAGAAGATAGAATATCAGACAATGAAGACAAAGTATTTCAACTGGAAAAGAACATAGACAGCTCAGCAAGACTGTTAAGAAACCATGAGCAGAACATCCAAGAAATATGGGATAACATTAAGAGACCAAACTTAAGAGTCATTGGGATACAGGAAGGTACAGAGCTCCAAACCAAAGGAATGAGCAGTCTATTCAATGAAATAATACAAGAAAACTTCCCAGACTTGAAGAATGAGACAGAATCCCAAATCCTAGAAGCCTACAGGACGCCGAATGTGCAAAATCATAAGAGATCCACACCTAGACACATTATAATGAAGATGCCCAACATACAGAATAAGGAGAGAATTTTAAAAGCTACAAGAGAAAGGAAGCAGATCACATTTAGGGGTAAGCCAATCAGGATAACAGCTGATCTTTCAACACAGACTCTGAAACCTAGAAGATCCTGGAATAACATATTTCAAACACTGAAAGAAAATGGGTTCCAACCAAGAATTGTGTGTTCAGCTAAATTAAGCTTCAGGATGGAAGATGAAATTAAAACCTTCCACAATAAACAAAAGTTAAAAGAATTTTCAGTTGGAAAACCATCTCTTCAAAACATCCTCGCCAAAGCATTACAGGAAGAGGAAATGGAAAATAACAATGAAAACCAACAGTGGGAGGTAGGACAGTAAAGGGGGGAAAAATAATCAAAGAGGAAAACAAACCATGTTTAGTAACAGAAATAAACAAATATGGCTGGAAGAACAACCCATATCTCAATAATAACCCTAAATGTTAATGGCTTAAACTCACCAATCAAGAGACACAGGCTAGTAGAATGGATCACAAAACAAGACCCAACAATATGCTGCCTACAGGAGATGCATTTGATAGGAAAAGACATACATAGGCTGAAGGTGAAAGGTTGGGAAAAATCATATCACTCATATGGACTTCGGAAACAAGCAGGAGTGTCCATACTCATATCAAATAAAATAGATTTCAAGCCAAAGTTAATCAAAAGGGATAAAGTGGGACACTACATACTGCTTAAGGGAACCATACACCAACAAGACATAATATATCATAAATATATATGCCCTGAACAATGGTGCAGCTATGTTCATCAAACAAACTCTTCTCAAGTTCAAGAGTCTAATAGACCACCATACAATAATCATGGGAGACTTCAACACACCTCTCTCGCCACTGGACAGATCTTCCAAACAAAAGTTGAATAAGGAAACTATAGAACTCAATAACACAATTAATAACCTAGACTTAATTGACATATATAGAATATACCACCCAACATCAAGCAGTTACACTTTTTTCTCAGCAGCACATGGATCCTTCTCAAAAATAGATCATATATTACGTCACAGGGAAACTCTTAGACAATATAAAGGAGTAGAGATAATACCATGCATCCTATCTGATCATAATGGAATGGAACTGAAAATCAACGATAAAAGAAGGAAGGAAAAAGCATACATCACTTGGAGAATGAACAATAGGTTACCAAATGATCAATGGGTTATAGAAGACATCAAGGAGGAAATTAAAAAATTCTTAGAGATAAATGAAAACACAGACACAACATATCGGAATCTATGGGACACATTGAAAGCAGTTCTAAGAGGAAAATTCATTGCTTGGAGTTCATTCCTTAAAAAAAGAAAAAACCAACAAATAAATGATCTCATACTTCATCTCAACATCCTAGAAAAAGAAGAGCAAAACAATAGCAAAAGAAGTAGAAGGCAAGAAATAATTAAAATCAGAGCTGAAATTAATGAAATCGAAACAAAAGAAACAATTGAAAAAATTGACAAAACTAAAAGTTGGTTCTTTGAAAAAATAAACAAAATCGACAGACCCTTAGCCATGCTAGCGAAGAGAAGAAGAGAGAGAACTCAAATTACTAGCATACGGGATGAAAAGGCAATATCACAACAGACACTTCAGATATACAGAAGATAATCAAAAATTATTTTGAATCCTTATACTCCAATAAATTAGAAGATAGTGAAGGCATCGATAAATTTCTTAAGTCATATGATCTGCCCAGATTGAGTCAGGAGGATATAGACAACATAAACAGACCAATATCAATTGAGGAAATAGAAGAAACCATCAAAAGACTACCAACTAAGAAAAGCCCAGGACCGGAAGGGTATACAGTAGAGTTTTACAAAACCTTTAAAGAGGAACTAATACCAATACTTTTCAAGCAACTTCAGGAAATAGAAAAAGAGGGAGAACTTCCAAATTCATTCTACGAGGCCAACATCACCCTGATACCTAAACCAGACAAAGACACTTCAAAGAAAGAAAACTACAGACCAATATCTCTAGTGAACCTAGATACAAAAATCCTCAATAAAATTCTGGCGAATCGGATACAAAAACATATCAAAAAAATTGTGCACCATGATCAAGTAGGATTCATCCCTGGGATGCAAGGCTGGTTCAATATACGGAAATCAATAAATGTTATTCACCACATCAATAGACTTAAAAATAAGAACCATATGATCATCTCGATAGATGCGGAAAAAGCATTCGACAAAGTACAGCATCCCTTTATGTTCAAAACTCTAGAAAAACTAGGGATAACAGGAACATACCTCAATATTGTAAAAGCAATCTATGCTAAGCCTCAGGCTAGCATCATTCTGAATGGAGAAAAACTGAAGGCATTCCCTCTAAAATCTGAAACAAGACAGGGATGCCCTCTCTCACCACTTCTGTTCAACATAGTTCTCGAAACACTGGCCAGAGCAATTAGACAGACGAAAGAAATTAAAGGAACAAAAATAGGAAAGGAAGAACTTAAATTATCACTATTTGCAGGTGACATGATTCTATACCTAGCAGACCCAAAAGGGTCTACAAAGAAACTATTAGAGCTAATAAATGAATTCAGCAAAGTGGCAGGATATAAAATCAACACGCATAAATCAAACGCATTCCTGTATATCAGCGACAAATCCTCTGAAATGGAAATGAGGACAACAACTCCATTCACAATATCTTCAAAAAAAAAAAAAAAATACTTGGGAATCAACCTAACAAAAGAGGTGAAAGACTTATACAATGAAAACTACAGAACCCTAAAGAGAGAAATAGAAGAAGATCTTAGAAGATGGAAAAATATACCCTGTTCATGGATAGGCAGAACTAACATCATCAAAATGGCGATATTACCAAAAGTTCTCTATAGGTTTAATGCAATGCCAATCAAAATCCCAACGGCATTTCTTGTAGAAATAGAGAAAGCAATCATGAAATTCATATGGAAAAATAAAATACCCAGAATAGCAAAAACATTGCTAAACAGGAAGTGTGAATCAGGCGGTATAGCGATACCAGACTTCAAACTATACTACAGAGCAATAGTAACAAAAACAGCATGGTACTGGTACCAAAATAGGCGGGTGGACCAATGGTACAGAATAGAGGACACAGAAACCAATCCACAAAACTACAACTATCTTATATTTGATAAAGGGGCTAAAAGCATGCAATGGAGGAAGGATAGCATCTTCAACAAGTGGTGCTGGGAAAACTGGAAATCCATATGCAACAAAATGAAACTGAATCCCTTTCTCTCGCCATGCACAAAAGTTAATTCAAAATGGATCAAGGAGCTTGATATCAAATCAGAGACACGCCATCTGATAGAAGAAAAAGTTGGCTACGATCTACATACTGTGGGGTCGGGCTCCAAATTCCTCAATATGACACCCATAGCACAAAAGTTAATAACTAGAATCAACAAATGGGACTTACTCAAACTAAAAAGTTTTTTCTCAGCAAAAGAAACAATAAGAGAGGTAAATAGGGAGCCTACACCCTGGGAACAAATCTTTACTCCTCACACTTCAGATAGAGCACTAATATCCAGAGTATACAAAGAACTCAAAAAATTAGACAATAAGAGAACAAACAACCCAATCAACAAATGGGCCAAGGACCTGAACAGACACTTCTCAGAGGAGGACATACAGTCAATCAACAAGTACATGAAAAAATGCTCACCATCTCTAGCTGTCAGAGAAATGCAAATCAAAACCACCCTAAGATACCATCTCACTCCAGTAAGATTGGCAGCCATTAGGAAGTCAAACAACAACAAGTGCTGGCGAGGATGTGGGGAAAAGGGTACACTTGTACATTGCTGGTGGGACTGCAGATTGGTGCAGCCAATTTGGAAAGCAGTATGGAGATTTCTTGGAAAGCTGGGAATGGAGCCACCATTTGACCCAGCTATTCCCCTTCTTGGTCTATTCCCTAAAGTCCTAAAAAGAGCATGCTACAGGGACACTGCTACATCGATGTTCATAGCAGCACAGTTCACAATAGCAAGACTGTGGAACCAACCTAGATGCCCTTCAATAGACGAATGGATAAAAAAAATGTGGCATTTATACACAATGGAGTATTACTCTGCATTAAAAAATGACAAAATCATAGAATTTACAGGGAAATGGATGGCATTAGAGCAGATTATGCTAAGTGAAGCTAGCCAATCCCTAAAAATCAAATGCCAAATGTCTTCTTTGATATAAGGAGAGTAACAAAGAACAGAGTAGGGACGAAGAGCAGGAGAAGAAGATTAACATTTAACAGGGATGATAGGTGGGAGGGAAAGGGAGAGAGAAGGGAAATTGCATGGTAATGGAAGGAGACCCTCAGGGTTATACAGTGGAGGGGGTAGAGAGAGAGGAGGGGAGGGGAGGGGAGAGGTGGGGAGGGGGGAGGGTGGAGGATGGGATAGGCAGCGGAGCACAACAGACACTAGTATGGCAATATGTAAATCAATGGATGTGTAACTGATGTGATTCTGCAATCTGTGTATGGGGTGAAGGTGGGAGTTCATAACCCACTTGAATCAAAGTGAGGAATATGATATGTCAAGAAATTGGTAATGTTTTGAACAACCCACAATAAAAAATTAAAAAAAAA